>NC_083584.1:3571000-3871000 GCF_027579695.1 Neoarius graeffei | reverse complement strand
GGTAAATGTTGACATTCTGGATGACTCTGTCATTTCCACTGTCACTGTGTTAGCATTTTTTGTTAAGTGTAATTACAGTGTAATTTAAATATTTTCGTAATAATTTTTCAACACATCTGAGGTAAATGTTGACGTTCGGGATGACTCTGTCTCATTTCCACTGTCACTCTGTTAGCAGTTTGATGCTAACTGTTATTACAGTGCAATGTAGGTATTTTCTTATTAAGTTTTCAAAATATCTGAGGTAAATGTTAACATTGTAGGTAATTCTGTGTCATTTTCACTGTCACTGTGTTAGCAGTTTTATGCTAAATGTTATTACAGTGTACTGTCGGTATTTTCTTATTAATTTTTCAACATATCTGAGCTAAATGTTAACATTGTAGGTAATTCTGTGTTATTTCCACTGTCACTGTGTTAGCAGTTTGAAGTTAAGTGTAATTACAGTGTAACTGAAGTATTTTCATAATAATTTGTCAACACATCTGAAGTAAATGTTGACGTTTGGCATGACTCTATGTCATTTCCACTGCCACTGTGTTAGCAGTTTTTAGCTAAATGTTATTAAAGTGTAATGTAGGTATTTTCTTATTAATTTTTCAACATATCTGAGGTAAATGTTAACATTATAGGTAATTCTGTCTCATTTCCACTGTCACTGTGTTAGCAGTTTGATGTTAAGTGTAATTACAGTGTAATTTAAGTATTTTCGTAATAATTTTTCAACACATCTGAGGTAAATGTTGACGTTCTGGACGACTCTGTCATTTCCACTGTCACTGTGTTAGCAGTTTGATGCTAAATATTGTTACAGTGTAATGTAGGTATTTTCGTATTAATTTTTCAACATATCTGAGGTAAATGTTAACATTGTAAGTAATTCTGGGTCATTTCCACTATCACTCTGTTAGCAGTTTTATGCTAAATATTATTACAGCGTAATGTAGGTATTTTCTAATTAATTTTTCAACATATCTGAGTTAAATGTTAACATTGTAGGTAGTTCTGTGTCATTTCCACTGTCACTGTGTTAGCAGTTTGATGTTAAGTGTAATTACAGTGTAATTTAAGTATTTTCGTAATAATTTTTCAACACATCTGAGGTAAATGTTGACGTTCGGGATGACTCTGTGTCATTTCCACTGTCACTCTGTTAGCAATTTGATGCTAAATGATATTACAGTGTGATGTAGTTATTTTCTCATTAATTTTTCAACATTTCTGAGGTAAATGTTAACATTGAATGTAATTCTGTGTCATTTCCTCTGTCACTGTGTTAGCAGTTTGATGTTAAGTGTAATTACAGTGTAATTTAAGTATTTTCGTAATAATTTTTCAACACATCTGAGGTAAATGTTGACGTTCTGGATGACTCTATGTCATTTCCACTGTCACTGTGTTAGCAGTTTGATGCTAAATATTGTTACAGTGTAATGTAGGTATTTTCGTATTAATTTTTCAACATATCTGAGGTAAATGTTAACATTGTAAGTAATTCTGGGTCATTTCCACTATCACTCTGTTAGCAGTTTTATGCTAAATATTATTACAGCGTAATGTAGGTATTTTCTAATTAATTTTTCAACATATCTGAGGTAAATGTTAACATTGTAGGTAGTTCTGTGTCATTTCCACTGTCACTGTGTTAGCAGTTTGATGTTAAGTTTAATTACAGTGTAATTTAAGTATTTTCATAATAATTTTTCAACATATCTGAGGTAAATGTTGATGTTCTGGATGACTCTATGTCCTTTCCACTGTGTTAGCATTTTTTGTTAAGTGTAATTATAGTGTAATTTAAATATTTTCATAATAATTTTTCAAAATATCTGAGGTAAATGTTAACATTGTAGGTAATTCTGTGTCATTTTCACTGTCACTCTGTTAGCAGTTTGATGTTAAGTGTAATTACAGTGTAATTTAATTATTTTTGTAATAATTTTTCAACACATCTGAGGTAAATGTTGATGTTCTGTATGACTCCTGTCATTTCCACTATCACTGTGTTAGCAGTTTGATGATACCGTAAATGATATTACAGTGTAATGTAGGTATTTTCTTATTAATTTTTCAACATATCTGAGGTAAATGTTAACATTGTACGTAATTCTATGTCATTTCCACTGTCACTGTGTTAGCAGTTTGATGTGAAGTTAATTACAGTGTAATTTAAGTATTTTCGTAATAATTTTTCAATATATCTGCGGTAAATGTTGATGTTTTGGATGACTCTGTCATTTCCACTGTCACTGCGTTAGCAGTTTGATGCTAAATGTTATGAAAGTGTAATGTAGGTATTTTCTTATTAACTTTTCAACATACCTTAGGTAAATGTTAACATTGTAAGTAATTCTGTGTCATTTGCACTGTCACTCTGTTAGCAGTTTTATGCTAAATGTTATTACAGTGTACTGTCGTTATTTTCTAATTAATTTTTCAACATATCTGAGGTAAATGTTAACATTGTAGGTAGTTCTGCGTCATTTCCACTGTCACTGTGTTAGCAGTTTGATGTTAAGTGTAATTACAGTGTAATTTAACTTTTTCATAATAATTTTTCAACATATCTGAGGTAAATGTTGATGTTCTGGATGACTCTATGTCATTTCCACTGTCACTGTATTAGCAGTTTTATGCTAAATGTTATTACAGTGTAATTTAGGTATTTTCTTATTAATTTTTCAACATATCTGAGGTAAATGTTAACATTGTAGGTAGTTCTGTGTCATTTCCACTGTCACTGTGTTAGCAGTTTGATGTTAAGTGTAATTACAGTGCAATGTAAGTATTTTCGTAATAATTTTTCAACACATCTGAGGTAAATGTTGACGTTCTGGACGATTCTATGTCATTTCCAATGTCACTGTGTTAGCAGGTTGATGCTAAATGTTATTACAGTGTAATGTAGGTATTTTCTTATTATTTTTTCAAAATATCTGAGTTAAATTTTAACATTGTACGTAATTCTGTGTCATTTCCACTGTCACTGTGTTAGCAGTTTGATGTTAAGTTAATTACAGTGTAATTTAATTATTTTCGTAATAATTT
Source organism: Neoarius graeffei (assembly GCF_027579695.1). Lineage (NCBI taxonomy): Eukaryota > Metazoa > Chordata > Actinopteri > Siluriformes > Ariidae > Neoarius > Neoarius graeffei. Next base: position 3,867,952 of record NC_083584.1, on the reverse strand, counting down.
TTCAGCATATCTGAGGTAAATGTTAATGTTCTGGATGAGTCTGTCATTTCCACTGTCACTGTGTTAGCAGTTTGATGCTAAATATTATTACAGTGTAAATTAGGTATTTTCTTATTAATTTTTCAACATATGAGGTAAATCCTAACATTATATGTAATTCTGTGTCATTTCCACTGTCACTGTGTTAGCAGTTTGATGTTAAGTTAATTACAGTGTAATTTAAGTATTTTCGTAATAATTTTTCAACATATCTGAGGTAAATGTTGATGTTCTGGATGACTCTGTCATTTCCACTGTCACTGTGTTAGCAGTTTGATGCTAAATGTTATTAAAGTGTAATGTAGGTATTTTCTTATTAATTTTTCAACATATCTGAGGTAAATGTTAACATTGTAGTTAGTTCTGTGTCATTTCCACTGTCACTGTGTTTGCAGTTTGATGTTAAGTGTAATTACAGTGTAATTTAAGTATTTTCGTAATAATTTTTCAACATATCTGAGGTAAATGTTGATGTTCTGGATGACTCTGTCATTTCCACTGTCACTGTGTTAGCAGTTTGATGCTAAATGTTATTAAAGTGTAATGTAGGTATTTTCTTATTAATTGTTCAACATATCTGAGGTAAATGTTAACATTGTAGTTAGTTCTGTGTCATTTCCACTGTCACTGTGTTAGCAGTTTGATGTTAAGTGTAAACAGTGTAATTTAAGTATTTTTGTAATAATTTTTCAACACATCTGAGGTAAATGTTGACTTTCTGGACGACTGTCATTTCCACTGTCAGTGTGTTAGCAGTTTGATGCTAAATGTTATTACAGTGTAATGTCGGTATTTTCTTATTAATTTTTCAACATATCTGAGGTACGGTAAATGTTAACATTGTAGGTAATTCTGTGTCATTTCCTCTGTCACTGTGTTAGCAGTTTGATGTTAAGTGTAATTACAGTGTAATTTAAGTATTTTTGTAAGAATTTTTCAACACATCTGAGATAAATGTTGACGTTCTGGATGACTCTATGTCATTTCACCTGTCACTGTGTTAGCAGTTTGATGCTAAGTGTTATTACAGTGTAATGTAGGTATTTTCTTATTAATTTTTCAACATATCTGAGGTAAATGTTAACATTGTAAGTAATTCTGGGTCATTTCCACTGTCACTCTGTTAGCAGTTTTATGCTAAATGTTATTACAGTGTAATGTAGGTATTTTCTAATTAATTTTTCAACATATCTGAGGTAAATGTTAACATTGTAGGTAGTTCTGTGTCATTTCCACTGTCACTGTGTTAGCAGTTTGATGTTATGTGTAATTACAGTGTAATTTAATATTTTTGTAATAATTTTTCAACATATCTGAGGTAAATGCTGATGTTCTGGATGACTCTATGTCCTTTCCACTGTCACTGTGTTAGCATTTTGATGTTAAATGTTATTACATTATAATGTAGGTATTTTCTTATTAATTTTTCAACATCTATGAGGTAAATGTTAACATTGTAGGTAGTTCTGTGTCATTTCCACTGTCACTGTGTTAGCAGTTTTATGCTAAAAGTTATTACAGTGTAAATTAGGTATTTTCTTATTAATTTTTCAACATATCTGATGTAAATGTTAACATTATATGTAATTCTGTGTCATTTCCACTGTCACTGTGTTAGCAGTTTTATGTTGTGTAATTACAGTGTAATTTAAGTATTTTCTTAATAATTTTTCAACACATCTGAGGTAAATGTTGACGTTCTGGACGACTGTCATTTCCACTGTTACTGTGTTAGCAGTTTGATGTTAAGTGTAATTACAGTGTAATTTAAGTATTTTCTTAATCAGAACTCTGATCAACAGTTAGAGCAGAATAAACGTCTTTAGCCTTTCCAGTCAACACGCATTGCAGCAACAGTGTCCACACAGCAGAAGGCCATTGTAATGTTGTTGCAACGCGTCCAAAGTGTGCAAAATATTTTTCAACTTCGGCTTCACTAAAAATTGGTACCATTCGAATATTTCTGGTTACATCGAAAGCAAAGTCACGTCGAAGAGTAGTGGGTGAAACAACGGCAGCTTGAGAACTACCAGCAGGTAGAGTCACCTGCACAGGCCGTACCGGAGACGACTGAACAGAGTGTGGCGGAGAGGCAGGAGGAGGAACTAGCGGAGCGCTGGGCTGCCTTGCAGCCAACTCTAATCGAAGCTTTTCCAATAGGAACTCACGCTCCGCTTGTTCTCTCTGGCGTTGAAACTCTCTTTGTCTTTCTTTCTCCACAGCCTCCTGTTCCAACTTTTTAAGGTCCAACTCACGATCGACTTCCAGTCGTCTGAGTTGGACTTTATTATCAAGCTCGAGTTTTTTAAGAGCGCGTGCCTCACAGTCGGCATAAAACTTTTCTAAACTTCCCCCACGCAACTGAGAACCAGGTGTACCAAATGTTCGTGATGGAGAGGGAGGGGCACTAGAACCTTTAATAAAAACTCCTTGCTCGATTAATGCCTTTTCCACAGCCGAAAATAACGCGTCTTTTAATCTTTTGTCCTCACTACTGACGTGCACGGAATAATGGTCCGCAATTTCCAACAGCTGATCTTTCGTACATTTTAATAAAACATCCCTTGAAGGATTGTCAGGAAATTCTTCTAATGAAGACATGGTTTCAAATCAGAACAAAGAACCAGGAAATTACGGCACAACAAACTCTTTGCAGTATTTCGAAATTAAATCTACAAAAATAATAATACTAACAGGGCCGTCACCACTAGCTGAAAAAACAAATACACGAAATGAAACAAATGAAACGAAATCAAAACCACTAGTGCGAATTTACCCAACCACCCTTAAACAGCCAAGACACGACTGCGGAAACTCTAGTCCTACTTGCCTACCCAAGAAAATACTAACTAACCTCATCTAGTCTTCAGAGGCGTACCAATTAAAGGCGACTTTAAACGCTTAACGCATAGAAGCTGAATCAACTTGATCCAACTCCTTGCAGCGTACCTCCCCCCGGAATAACCTCCAAAACAGAAAACAAAGAAAATAAAAATAGTACTCTGATGGAAGGATTTCAAAACCCAGCTGGAGCACACTACCTTACCAGAGTTCCCGAAATACGAGCAGTTGGTTCCTCCACACACAAAAAAAAAAAACAAAAACGGACAAACGCCCAATTGATAAATTGGGTGTATAAAATGAATCTCCAATTGATAAATTGGGTTTAGGACGAGCCCCCAATTGTTACATGCTCTAGGAAGGCATGAACAATCAAAAAAAAAAAGGGGGGGGGGTGGTGACATAAACCCAAAACGCAAGACGACAAAGTAAAAAAGGTGAAATTTATTTACAAGAATGCTTAACAAAAGGTGATGGAAAAAACTGAATGCAAAGTCCAACAAGGAGGGTGGCAGCCCCAGGAGCCAACCCTCCAACCGAGCAGACGGACGCGAAATGGCAAAGCGAGCATGCAAAAACCCCAAAACCCTCTCTCCTCTCTAACAGGTGGAAGCACAGGTTTATATAGGCCTTCCTCAAGTGGAAACAGGTGAAAGGAGGAGGAGCCAACACAAGCTGCTACACCTGAGGAGAGAGAGAGACACACACAAGAAAGGAGAAACATGCACACATACAAACACAGGAGGCGTAACACGTAACAGATCTGAGATAAATGTTGACGTTCTGGATGACTCTGTCATTTCCACTGTCACTGTGTTAGCAGTTTGATGCTAAATATTATTACAGTGTAATGTAGGTATTTTCTTATTAATTTTTCAACATATCTGAGGAAAATGTTAACATTGTACGTAATTCTGTGTCATTTCCACTGTCACTCTGTTCGCAGTTTGATGCTAAATATTATTACAGTGTAATGTAGGTATTTTCTTATTAATTTTTCAACATATCTGAGGAAAATGTTAACATTGTACGTAATTCTGTGTCATTTCCACTGTCACTGTGTTAGCAGTTTGAAGTGGAATTACAGTGTAATTTAAGTATTTTCTTAATAATTTGTCAACACATCTGAAGTAAATGTTGACGTTTGGGATGACTCTGTCATTTCCACTGTCACTGTGTTAGCAGTTTTATGCTAAATGTTATTACAGTGTAATTTAGGTATTTTCTTATTAATTTTTCAACATATCTGAGGTAAATGTTAACATTATAGGTAGTTCTGTGTCATTTCCACTGTCACTGTGTTAGCAGTTTGATGTTAAGTGTAATTACAGTGTAATTTAAGTATTTTCGTAATAATTTTTCAACATATCTGAGGTAAATGTTGACGTTCTGGATGACTCTATGTCCTTTCCACTGTCACTGTGTTAGCAGTTTGATGCTAAATGTTATTACAGTGTAATGTAGGTATTTTCTTATTAATTTTTCAACATATCTGAGGTAAATGTTAACATTGTAGGTAGTTCTGTGTCATTTCCACTGTCACTGTGTTAGCAGTTTTATGCTAAATGTTATTACAGTGTAATGTAGGTATTTTCTAATTAATTTTTCAACATATCTGAGGTAAATGTTAACATTATAGGTAGTTCTGTGTCATTTCCACTGTCACTGTGTTAGCAGTTTGATGTTAAGTGTAATTACAGTGTAATTTAAGTATTTTCGTAATAATTTTTCAACATATCTGAGGTAAATGTTGACGTTCTGGATGACTCTATGTCCTTTCCACTGTCACTGTGTTAGCAGTTTGATGCTAAATATTATTACAGTGTAATGTAGGTATTTTCTTATTAATTTTTCAACATATCTGAGGTAAATGTTAACATTGTAGGTAATTCTGTGTCATTTTCACTGTCACTGTGTTAGCAGTTTGAAGTTAAGTGGAATTACAGTGTAATTTAAGTATTTTCGTAATAATTTTTCAACATATCTGAGGTAAATGTTGACGTTCTGGATGACTCTATGTCCTTTCCACTGTCACTGTGTTAGCAGTTTTATGCTAAATGTTATTACAGTGTAATGTAGGTTTTTTTCTTATTAATTTTTCTACATATCTGAGGTAAATGCTAACATTGTAAGTAATTCTGTGTCATTTCTACTGTCACTGTGTTAGCAGTTTTATGCTAAATGTTATTACAGTGTAATTTAATTATTTTTGTAATAATTTTTCAAAATATCTGAGGTAAATGTTGATGTTCTGGATGATGCTATGTCATTTCCACTGTCACTGTGTTAGCAGTCTGACGTTAAATGTTATTACAGTGAAATGTAGGTATTTTCTTATGAATTTTTCAACACATCTGAGGTAAATGTTGACGTCCGGGATTACTATGTCATTTCCACTGTCACTGTCTTAGCAGTTTTATGCTAAATGTTATTACAGTGTAATGTAGGTATTCTCTTGTTAATTTTACATATCTGAGGTAAATGTCAACATTGTAGGTAATTCTGTGTCATTTCCACTGTCACTGGGTTAGCAGTTTGATGTTAAGTGTAATTACAGTGTAATTTAACTATTTTCGTAATAATTTTTCAACATATCTGAGGTAAATGTTGACGTTCGGGATGACTCTATGTCATTTCCTCTGTCACTGTGTTAGCAGTTTTATGCTAAATGTTATTACAGTGTAATGTAGATATTTTCTTATTAATTTTTCGACATATCTGAGATAAATTTTAACAATTTAGGTAATTCTGTGGCATTTCCATGCTCGCTGTGTTAGCAGTTTGATGCTAAATGTTATTACAGTGTAATTTAAATATTTTCCTTTTAATTTTTCAACACATCTGAGATAAATGTTGACGTTCGGGATGACTCTCTGTCATTTCCACTGTCACTGTGTTAGCAGTTTGATGTTAAATGTTATTACAGTGGAATGTAGGTATTTTCTTCTTAATTTTTCAACATATCTGAGGTAAATGTTAACGTTCTGGATGACTCTATGTCATTTCCACTGTCACTGTGTTAGCTGTTTTATGCTAAATGTTGTTACAGTGTAATGTAGGTATTTTCTTGTTAATTTTTCAACATATCTGAGGTAAATGTCAACATTATAGGTAATTTTGTGTCATTTCCACTGTCACTGTGTTAGCAGTTTGATGTTAAGTGTAATTACAATGTAATTTAAGTATTTTCATGATAATTTTTCAACACATCTAAGGTAAATGTTGACGTTCTGGATGACTCTATGTCATTTCCACTGTCACTGTGTTAGCAGTTTGATGCTAAATGTTATTACAGTGTAATATAGGTATTTTCTTATTAATTTTTCAACATATCTGAGGCAAATGTTAACATTGTAGGTAGTTCTGTGTCATTTCCACTGTCACTGTGTTAGCAGTTTGATGTTAAGTTAATTACAGTGTAATTTAAGTATTTTCGTAATAATTTTTCAACATATCTGAGGTAAATGTTGATGTTCTGGATGACTCTACGTCCTTTCCACTGTCATTGTGTTAGCGGTTTGATGCTAAATATTATTACAGTGTAATGTAGGTATTTTCTTATTAATTTTTCAACATATCTGAGGTAAATGTTAACATTGTAAGTAATTCTGTGTCATTTCCACTGTTACTCTGTTCGCAGTTTTATTCTAAATGTTATTACAGTGTAATGTAGGTATTTTCTCATTAATTTTTCAACATATCTGAGGTAAATGTTAACATTGTAGGTAGTTCTGTGTCATTTCCACTGTCACTGTGTTAGCAGTTTGATGTTAAGTGTAATTACAGTTTAATTTAAGTATTTTCGTAATAATTTGTCAACACATCTGAAGTAAATGTTGACGTTCGGGATGACTCTATGTCATTTCCACTGTCACTGTGTTAGCAGTTTGATGCTAAATATTATTACAGTGTAATGTAGGTATTTTCTTATTAATTTTTCAACATATCTGAGGTAAATGTTAACATTGTAGGTAATTCTGTGTCATTTCCACTGTCACTGTGTTAGCAGTTTGAAGTTAAGTGGAATTACAGTGTAATTTATGTATTTTCATAATAATTTGTCAACACATCTGAAGTAAATGTTGACGTTTGGGATGACTCTATGTCATTTCCACTGTCACTGTGTTAGCAGTTTTATGCTAAATGTTATTACAGTGTACTGTCGGTATTTTCTTATTAATTTTTCAACATATCTGAGGTAAATGTTAACATTGTAGGTAATTCTTTGTCATTTCCACTGTCACTGTGTTAGCAGTTTGATGTTAAGTTAATTACAGTGTAATTTAAGTATTTTCATAATAATTTGTCAACACATCTGAAGTAAATGTTGACGTTTGGGATGACTCTATGTCATTTCCACTGTCACTGTTTTAGCAGTTTTATGCTAAATGTTATTACAGTGTAATTTAGGTATTTTCTTATTAATTTTTCAGCACATCTGAGGTAAATGTTAACATTGTAGGTAATTCTGTGTCATTTCCACTGTCACTGTGTTAGCAGTTTTATGCTAAATGTTATTACAGTGTACTGTCGGTATTTTCTTATTAATTTTTCAACATATCTGAGGTAAATGTTAACATTGTAGGTAGTTCTGTGTCATATCCACTGTCACTGGGTTAGCAGTTTTGTGCTAAATGTTATTACAGTGTAATGTAGGTTTTTTCTTATTAATTTTTCAACATATCTGAGGTAAATGTTAACATTGTAGGTAGTTCTGTGTCATTTCCACTGTCACTGTGTTAGCAGTTTGATGGTAAGTGTAATTACAGTGTAATTTAAGTATTTTCGTAATAATTTTTCAACGTATTTGAGGTAAGTGTTGACGTTCTGGATGACTCTATGTCATTTCCACTGTCACCGTGTTAGCAGTTTGATGCTAAATATTATTACAGTGTAATGTAGGTATTTTCTTATTAATTTTTCAACATATCTGAGGTAAATGTTAACATTGTAAGTAATTCTGTGTCATTTCCACTGTCACTGTGTTAGCAGTTTGAAGTTAAGTGGAATTACAGTGTAATTTAAGTATTTTCATAATAATTTGTCAACACATCTGAAGTAAATGTTGACGTTTGGGATGACTCTATGTCATTTCCACTGTCACTTTGTTAGCAGTTTTATGCTAAATGTTATTACAGTGTACTGTCGGTATTTTCTTAATAATTTTTCAACATATCTGAGGTAAATGTTAACATTGTAGGTAGTTCTGTGTCATTTCCACTGTCACTGTGTTAGCAGTTTTATGCTAAATGTTATTACAGTGTAATGTAGGTATTTTCTAATTAATTTTTCAACATATCTGAGGTAAATGTTAACATTGTAGGTAGTTCTGTGTCATTTCCACTGTCACTGTGTTAGCAGTTTTATGCTAAATATTATTACAGTGTAATGTAGGTATTTTCTAATTAATTTTTCAACATATATGAGGTAAATGTTAACATTGTAGGTAATTCTGTGTCATTTCCACTGTCACTGTGTTGGCAGTTTGATGTTAAGTGTAATTACAGTGTAATTTAAGTATTTTCGTAATAATTTTTCAACATATCTGAGGTAAATGTTGACGGTCTGGATGACTCTATGTCCTTTCCACTGTCACTGTGTTAGCAGTTTGATGCTAAATATTATTACAGTGTAATGTAGGTATTTTCTTATTAATTTTTCAACATATCTGAGGTAAATGTTAACATTGTATGTAATTCTGTGTCATTTTCACTGTCACTGTGTTAGCAGTCTGATGTTAAATGTTATTACAGTGAAATGTAGGTATTTTCTTATGAATTTTTCAACACATCTGAGGTAAATGTTGACGTCCGGGATGACTATGTCATTTCCACTGTCACTGTCTTAGCAGTTTTATGCTAAATGTTATTACAGTGTAATGTAGGTATTCTCTTGTTAATTTTACATATCTGAGGTAACTGTCAACATTGTAGGTAATTCTGTGTCATTTCCACTGTCACTGGGTTAGCAGTTTGATGTTAAGTGTAATTACAGTGTAATTTAACTATTTTCGTAATAATTTTTCAACATATCTGAGGTAAATGTTGACGTTCTGGATGACTCTATGTCATTTCCACTGTCACTGTGTTAGCAGTCTGATGTTAAATGTTATTATAGTGAAATGTAGGTATTTTCTTATGAATTTTTCAACACATCTGAGGTAAATGTTGACGTCCGGGATGACTATGTCATTTCCACTGTCACTGTCTTAGCAGTTTTATGCTAAATGTTATTACAGTGTAATGTAGGTATTCTCTTGTTAATTTTACATATCTGAGGTAACTGTCAACATTGTAGGTAATTCTGTGTCATTTCCACTGTCACTGGGTTAGCAGTTTGATGTTAAGTGTAATTACAGTGTAATTTAACTATTTTCGTAATAATTTTTCAACATATCTGAGGTAAATGTTGACGTTCTGGATGACTCTATGTCATTTCCACTGTCACTGTGTTAGCAGTTTTATGCTAAATGTTATCACAGTGTAATGTAGATATTTCCTTATTAATTTTTAGACATATCTGAGATAAATTTTAACAATGTAGGTAATTCTGTGGCATTTCCATGCTCGCTGTGTTAGCAGTTTGATGCTAAATGTTATTACAGTGTAATTTAAATATTTTCCTTTTAATTTTTCAACACATCTGACGTAAATGTTGATGTTCTGGATGACTCTATGTCATTTCCACTGTCACTGTGTTAGCAGTTTGATGTTAAGGGTAATTACAGTGTAATTTAAGTATTTTCATAATAATTTTTCAACACATCTGAGGTAAATGTTGACGTTCGGGATGACTCTCTGTCATTTCCACTGTCACTATGTTAGCAGTGTTAGGACTTGGACTATTTTGGCCTCTAGAGGCCGCTGTTATTTCCTTTTCGTGTCTTGTTTATTTTGGCCTCTAGAGGCCGCCACTGTTCCTGTGTTTTGTGTTTTGTTAATTGCCTGTTAGTCCTAATTATCTTCACCTGTGTCCTTAATTAGTTTGTGTATTTATACCCCTGAGTTCAGTCCTCTTGTCACGGAGTCTTTGTGCTGTTATGTTTATCTCCAGTTTCCTTTGTACTGTGTTTTTTGATCTTCTTAGCTTTTGAATTTTTGCACTTTGCTTTTCTTTTGGATTATACTCTTTGTTTTTTTTTTGTCTTTTGTTTTGCCCTGTATATAGTGTATATAGTTTAAATAAACCTTTTGATTCTTTTTCTACTTCCGCCTCACGCCTCTGCATTTGAGTCATCCCCCTGGTGGCCTAGTGGGGGTTTGCTGGATTATTACACCAACGAACCAGGTTCGAATCCCAGCAAAACCCTAACAGAAAGACTCCGTCATGACCGACTCAGCAGAGGCTCCTTCAACTGTCTACCCGGCCAACCTTCAGGGAATTATGGCAGCTTTGACACGCTTCGGAGCGACCATGGACGCTCATGGACGTACGCTCACCAGCCAACGTGAGGCCCTCGCTCGCCACGAGGAACTGCTTCAGCAAATTGGGAAAACCCTGGCACAGCTGACATCTCTGCCTGCATCTCCTGCTCCTGATCCAGTTCCTGCTCCTGATCCAGCTCCCACTCCTGCTCCAGTGCCTCCTGCAATGCTGCCTTCTTCACCTCGCGAACCCAGCCTTCCTGCACCACAGAGGTATGATGGCAAGCACAGTGAGTGCCGAGAGTTCCTTACCCAGTGTCAACTCACCTTTGAGCTTCAGCCTACCACCTACACTACGGATCGCCGCAAGATTGCCTTTGTGATCACCTTATTAGCTGGTAAGGCGCGAGCCTGGGCTACTGCTATCTGGCAAAGACAGGGACCTGAGTGCTTTGATTTCCAGCTGTTTTCTGAAGAGATGCTTCGGGTCTTCGATCAGGCAGACATCAGTACCGACGCAGCCCGAAAGCTCATGTCCATCCGGCAAGGAGGAAGCGTCGCAGATTACGCCATCTCGTTCCGAACACTCGCAGCAGTAAGTGGATGGAACGAGACTGCCCTGGTGTCAGCCTTCCACCATGGTCTGTCTGACCCCATCAAGGACGGTCTGGCCTCTATTGGATGCCCAAGTGACCTCGAAACCCTCATCTCACATGCTATTCGTCTGGACAACAGGATGAGAGAACGCCACCAAGCCTTGAGCCCCCCCAGCCTCCCTACCTCTACCTGGAGACCGTCTACCTCCTTCAGTGACTGTCCAGAACCCATGCAAGTGGGTCGTACTCGCCTCTCCGCATCTGAGAGGGAGCGCAGAAGGAGGGACAAGTGCTGCATCTACTGTGGCAAGCCTGGTCACTTCCGAGCATCATGTCCCGAACTCTTGGGAAAAGGACCGCCCCGTCCAGCCGAGGGAGGGTTGTGACGGGGCCTACCCTCTCTCCCGGACTCCCTGGCCAAGGAATCTACATCCCGGTCTCCATCTCCTGGGGTGAGTCTGTCCACTCTTGTCAAGCTTTGATAGACTCAGGGGCGGCTGGGAACTTTATGGATATTCACTTCGCCCAAAGCATCAATATACCTACTGCACCTCTTGAAGTCCCTCTGTCTGTGTCTGCCCTCGATGGCCAAGCGTTAGGTGATGGAAGAGTCACTCAAGTTACTTCTCCAGTCTTCCTCCAGTCTCAAGGTCACAAGGAAGAAATATCCCTGCACCTGATTCCTTCACCTGAGTTCCCAGTTATTCTAGGCCTTCCTTGGCTTACTCGCCACAACCCTCGCATAGACTGGGTAACAAGCCAGGTTGTGGAATGGGGCCCTGCATGCCATGCCTCTTGTCTGCTCTCTAGCTCTCCTGTGTCTCCTGCCGAGCCCCCTGATCTCACCGAGTTATCTCAAGTTCCCACAGAGTACTGGGATCTCAAGGAGGTATTCAGCAAGAGCAGGGCCGCCGTTCTTCCTCCGCACCGGGCCTACGACTGTGCCATCGACTTGCTCCCTGGGACTACCCCTCCTCGTGGCAGACTGTTTTCACTCTCTCAGCCAGAACGCAAGGCCATGGAGGAATACCTCAAAGATGCCCTGGTCTCTGGGTTTATTCGACCCTCCACTTCACCTGCTGGAGCCGGCTTCTTCTTTGTCGGCAAGAAGGATGGGGGGCTCCGACCATGTATTGATTACAGGGGCCTGAATAAGATCACTGTGCGCAACCGATATCCCCTTCCGCTGATGTCCACAGCTTTCGACCTGCTCCAAGGCGCCACCGTCTTCACCAAGTTGGACCTACGGAACGCATACCACCTCATCCGTATCCGACAGGGAGACGAGTGGAAGACTGCCTTTAACACCCCGTCTGGGCACTACGAATACCAGGTGATGCCCTTCGGACTCACCAACGCACCAGCTGTTTTTCAGGCCCTAATCAACGACGTCTTAAGGGACATGATTAACCTATACGTTTTTGTCTACCTCGACGACATCCTTATCTTTTCCAAGACCGTGCAGGAGCACCGCCACCATGTCCGCCAGGTTCTCCAGAGGCTGCTACAGAACAATCTGTTCGCCAAGGCCCAGAAATGCGAATTTCATGTTCCCGAGGTCTCCTTTCTGGGATTTATTGTACGGACAGGCCAACTCCAAATGGACCCTGCCAAGACCCTGGCCGTCCGGGATTGGCCTACTCCCAAGTCCGTTAAGGAGGTTCAGCGGTTCTTAGGATTCGCTAACTTCTACCGCAAGTTCATCAGGAACTTCAGTTCTGTGGCAGCACCCATGTCAGACCTCACCAAAGGGACAGGTGGATCTTATGGCTGGTCTCCTCAGGCAGAAAAGGCGTTCAAAGACCTCAAGGACCGCTTCTGCACGGCACCCATTCTGGTTCTCCCGGACACCTCCCAACCATTCATCGTGGAGGTGGACGCCTCGGACAGTGGTGTCGGCGCGGTGCTCTCTCAACGTTCGGAAGGAAAGCTGCACCCCTGCGCTTACTTCTCCCACCGCCTGAGTCCTGCTGAGTCCCGGTACGATGTGGGGGATCGAGAACTGCTAGCGGTCAAACTGGCCCTTGAGGAGTGGAGGCACTGGCTGGAGGGAGCACAACATCCATTCCTGGTTTGGACTGACCACAAGAACCTGGAGTACCTCCAGCAAGCCAAGAGACTGAACCCTCGACAGGCTAGGTGGGCCCTGTTTTTCAGTCGGTTTGACTTCACCCTCTCATACCGCCCCGGCTCCAAGAACACCAAACCTGACGCACTGTCCAGACTGTTCTCTGCCACTAACAGGGAGAATGAAGTCGGGCCTATTATCCCTGTGTCCCGGATTGTGGCCCCTGTCCGCTGGGGTATTGAGGAGGCTGTCCGACGAGCCCAACGCCAGGACCCCGGTCCTGGGACGGGGCCACCAGGCCTCTTGTACGTCCCACATCAAGCCCGGGCCAAGGTTCTCCAGTGGGGTCACTCTTCCCCTCTCACCGCCCACCCGGGAGCTCGGAGGACCCTGGACTTCCTGAAAAGACGCTTCTGGTGGCCTAACATGGAGAAGGAAGTAAGGTCATTTGTCCTGTCCTGTGAGGTTTGCACCAGAACCAAGAACCCACGACAGCGTCCCCAGGGTCTCCTGCATCCTCTGACCATTCCCCGGCGTCCCTGGTCCCACGTGGCAGTCGACTTTATCACGGGTCTCCCTGAGTCACAAGGTAACACGGTCATTTTGGTCTTAGTTGACAGATTCTCCAAGGCCTGCCGCTTCATACCACTGTGCAAACTCCCCTCTGCTCTTGAAACTGCGAAACTTTTGTTTAATCATGTCTTCCGAGTCTTTGGTCTTCCACAGGACATCGTCTCAGACCGAGGGCCCCAGTTCTCCTCCCGAGTGTGGCACGGGTTCTGCAAGGTCATCGGAGCCACTGCCAGCCTCTCCTCTGGGTTTCACCCACAGTCCAATGGTCAGACGGAGAGGCTCAACCAGGACCTGGAAACCACCCTGCGAGGCCTGGCTATGGATAACCCGACATCGTGGAGCACCTGGCTGCCATGGGCAGAGTACGCCCACAACACCCTGCAGTCATCGGCCACCAAGCTGTCGCCATTCCAGTGCCAATTCGGGTTCCAGCCACCTCTGTTCCCGGACCAGGAGGAGGACGCGGGGGTGCCCTCGGTCAACCAATATGTGAGACGGTGTCGCAAGACCTGGAGCAAGGTCAGGAAGACCCTCATACAGACCTCCAGAACCAACCAGACTCAGGCCAACCGCCATAGAAGACCTGCACACGCTTTCCGCCCTGGGCAGCGTGTTTGGCTGTCCACTAAGGACCTTCCACTGCGGGTGGAGAACCGCAAGCTTGCTCCTCGCTACATTGGCCCCTTCAAGGTGGTGCGCAGGGTGAACCCTGTCTCCTACCGGCTCCAGTTGCCCCGGACTCTGAGGATCAACCCCACTTTCCATGTTTCCCTGTTACGGCCCGTACTGACGTCTACGTATGCCCCTGCCCCTAGGAACCCCCCACCCCCCCGCATCTTCCAGGGGCAGACTGTGTTCACTGTGCATCGCCTGCTTGACTCCCGCCGGGTCCGCGGCGGGTTGCAATATCTGGTGGACTGGGAGGGCTATGGTCCTGAGGAGCGCTGCTGGGTTCCTGCTCGGGATGTCCTAGATAAAGAACTGTGTCGGGACTTCCATTCGGCCTATCCGGATCGCCCTGGGAACGTCAGGAGACGCTCCTAGAGGGGGGGGTCCTGTTAGGACTTGGACTATTTTGGCCTCTAGAGGCCGCTGTTATTTCCTTTTCGTGTCTTGTTTATTTTGGCCTCTAGAGGCCGCCACTGTTCCTGTGTTTTGTGTTTTGTTAATTGCCTGTTAGTCCTAATTATCTTCACCTGTGTCCTTAATTAGTTTGTGTATTTATACCCCTGAGTTCAGTCCTCTTGTCACGGAGTCTTTGTGCTGTTATGTTTATCTCCAGTTTCCTTTGTACTGTGTTTTTTGATCTTCTTAGCTTTTGAATTTTTGCACTTTGCTTTTCTTTTGGATTATACTCTTTGTTTTTTTTTTTGTCTTTTGTTTTGCCCTGTATATAGTGTATATAGTTTAAATAAACCTTTTGATTCTTTTTCTACTTCCGCCTCACGCCTCTGCATTTGAGTCATCCCCCTGGTGGCCTAGTGGGGGTTTGCTGGATTATTACACCAACGAACCAGGTTCGAATCCCAGCAAAACCCTAACAAGCAGTTTGATGGTAAATGTTATTACAGTGGAATGTAGGTATTTTCTTCTTAATTTTTCAACATATCTGAGGTAAATGTGGATGTTCTGGATGACTCTATGTCATTTCCACTGTCATTGTGTTAGCTGTTTTATGCTAAATGTTATTACAGTGTAATGTAGGTATTTTCTTTTTAATTTTTCAACATATCTGAGGTAAATGTCAACATTATAGGTAATTCTGTGTCATTTCCACTGTCACTGTGTTAGCACTTTGATGTTAAGTGTAATTACAATGTAATTTAAGTATTTTCGTAATAATTTTTCAACATATCTGAGGAAAATGTTGAGGTTCTGGATGACTCTATCTCATTTCCACTGTCACTGTGTTAACTGTTTTATGCTTAATGTTATTACAGTGTAATGTAGGTATTTTCTTGTTAATTTTTCAACATATCTGAGGTAAATGTCAACATTATAGGTAATTCTGTGTCATTTCCACTGTCACTGTGTTAGCAGTTTGCTGTTAAGTGTAATTACAGTGTAATTTAAGTATTTTCGTAATAATTTTTCAACATATCTAAGATAAATGTTGACGTTCTGGATGACTCTATGTCATGTCCACTGTCACTGTGTTAGCAGTTTTATGCTAAATATTATTACAGTGTAATGTAAGTATTTTCTTATTAATTTTTCCACATATCTGAGGTAAATGTTGACGTTCGGGATGGCTCTATGTCATTTTCACTGTCACTGTGTTAGCAGTTTTATGCTAAATATTATTACAGTGTAATGTAAGTATTTTCTTATTAATTTTTCCACATATCTGAGGTAAATGTTGACGTTCGGGATGACTCTATGTCATTTTCACTGTCACTGGGTTAGCAGTTTGATGTGTTAATTTTATTACAGTGTAATGTAGGTATTTTTTTCTTAATTTTTCAGCATATCTGAGGTAAATGTTAACAATGTAGGTAATTCTGTGGCATTTCCACTGTCACTGGGTTAGTAGTTTGATGTTAAGTGTAACAGTGTAATTTAAGTATTTTCGTAATAATTTTTCAACATATCTGAGGTAAATGTTCACGTTCTGGATGACTCTATGTCATTTCCACTGTCACTGTGTTAGCAGTTTGATGTTAAGTGTAATTACAGTGTAATGTAGGTATTTTATTAATTTTTCAACATATCTGAGGTAAATGTTAATATTGTAGGTAATTCTGTGTCATTTCCACTGTCACTGTGTTAGCAGTTTGATGTTAAGTATAATTACAGTGTAATTTAAGTATTTTTGTAATAATTTTTCAACATATCTGAGGTAAATGTTGATGTTCTGGATGACTCTTTCCACTATACTAATTGGGATCATGTCTTCAGCAATGAAGTGAGTGATTGCATCCGTTATAGCTCTCCATCTCTGACTTGGTTCCTCATATGGGGGGCTTTGGAGAACGAGGCCGCTGGGGTCATTTGTTTAGCTTGTGGGGGGTTTTAGCTCCTGGTCAAGTAGTTCGGAGTTTAAGAGACTCTTCATACTGTACCGGGTGAGTTTATGGAACATATTTGTAGCGCTGCTGCCTTTCGTGATGACAGGTTTTTTTGCACACTTTACAAACTTGCATTTGCTGTTCCACGTCCTCCTCGCGATATCCAAAAAATGCCAGATGACTGACCCCTTACTAGTTCTTTTAGGAACCAATTCGTCCACTTCCATTTTTAATTTGTCGCTGAAATTGACAGAGCTTACACGGTAGCCTATGCAGCACCAGCGACTGCATGAACTGAGTCATAGTGTTGTGATGTTCGCGAACGAACCGATTCTTTTGAACGGCTCCTAGGCATGAACGATGAGAACCGAGTCTCGAGCTGGGGGAGCTGTTCTTTCTGTCGTTCTTTTTCTGGACTGTGTTTCAGATGAAAAAGCTCCTCCTTTACTCCTCCTCCCTTCACTGAGTTAGGGAAAGGTTACGGTGAGGGCACAGTGGTGCCTATTTGTCTGATATGCAAATGTAGCTATCAGACAAATAGGCACCGATGTGATATCGGGGAGTGGAAGGTGGCCGTAAGAGCGCAGCCCGTTGTGGTCATGCTGCTTGCACGTGCGCTCTCCAGAAAGAAAAAAAACCCCTGCGTGGCTCTGTTTCAGAGTAGTTAATTGGAGAATTGGAGGGTTGGGGGAGGGGGAGGGATGGCACCAGTTGTGCACGCTGCCTTCATGTGTACCCAAAAAAAAAAAAAAAACACGTGTGAGAGCCAGTGGGAGAGACCGTCAAGAGACCGACAAGTGTTTTTCTATAAAATATTCTTGCGTTCGGGGCGGCACGGTGGTGTAGTGGTTAGCACTGTCGCCTCACAGCAAGAAGGTCTGGGTTCGAGCCCCGGGGCCGGCGAGGGCCTTTCTGTGTGGAGTTTGCATGTTCTCCCCGTGTCTGCATGGGTTTCCTCCGGGTGCTCCGGTTTCCCCCACAGTCCAAAGACATGCAGGTTAGGTTAACTGGTGACTCTAAATTGACCGTAGGTGTGAATGTGAGTGTGAATGGTTGTCTGTGTCTATGTGTCAGCCCTGTGATGATCTGGCGACTTGTCCAGGGTGTACCCCGCCTTTCGCCCGTAGTCAGCTGGGATAAGCTCCAGCTTGCCTGCGACCCTGTAGAAGGATAAAGCGGCTAGAAATAATGAGATGAGATGAGATTCTTGCGTTCTTCATAACTATGTTCTTGAGTGGGTTCTTTTTTTTTACAGAAAAGCCGTTCTGCATGGACATTCATTGAAGCCCTCATTGTTTTTTAATGGTTATTTATGAGCGTTTAAGGGTTACAATAATGTAAGTCTAGGTTGCTTTATATAAAAGGTATGTCCAGAAATACTGATGTCACTGTCTAAGCAGAGGGATCTGGCTTCTTTAGATGCTGTCTTCTTAAAACTGAATAAATATTTAAAAAGAGCCAAATGAGCCAGTCTTTTGAACGGATCACAAAGATGCGGATCCCATCAAAGAGCCATAAATCATATCTCTACTGAGTCAGCGCTGTAAACCGAAACTAGGAAATCTTCCCGCCGGCAGCGTTGCCAGATACTGCTGACGTTTTTCAGCCCAAAATATGTTCAAAACCCGCCAAAACGCACTTAAAACCGCCCAATCTGGCAACACAACCGAAACTAGAAAATTTTCCCGCAAGTTCCTTTCAGCACCGAAATGTCGCCCGGGATTGGTTGGCGAGTGCGTGACGTTTTTGTTTTCTTTCCCCTTAGGCAGCCTCTCGCGTTACTGCCTGAGGGACAGGGAGAAAACCACCGGAAAAGGTTTTAAACAAACACAACAAACGCAAGTCGGAAGATGACCATAAAATACTCGATAGTCACGATATAATAATTTTATGTATCGCACACAGAATTTTCGGTGATATATCAAGTATATTCGATATATCGCACAGCCCTATGTGAACCCTTGCTTGTTTTTCTCTGTCTCCTTCTGTGGTGTAACAGGACGGTGGAGGATTTACTGCAGAGAGGTGCAGAACCCAACCTGCTGCTCAATGAAGGCGTGGCCGCGGTGCATCTGGCTGCAGGGAAGGAATCAGAAAAAGAACTGCGGTGCCTTAAAGTGCTCCTGCAGAATGGCGCTGATCCAAACCTCAGGTCAGGGATAGAGTGGATAAAAATGATTTATTCTTGAATTTCTTTCTTTTAACTTGATTGGGAATATTTGGTTTGAAATGATATTATTCCCCTTTTCGTTCTTTTTCCCTCTCCTTTTGTTCCGTCCTGTCTTTTTCATTCTTTTTTTTCTGCCTGTTTGAGATTTGATTTATTTTTTACAACCCCGATTCCAAAAAAGTTGGGACAAAGGACAAATTGTAAATAAAAACAGAATGCAATGATGTGGAAGTTTCAAAATTCCATATTTTATTCAGAATAGAACATAGATGACATATCAAATGTTTAAACTGAGAAAATGTATCATTTAAAGAGAAAAATTAGGTGATTTTAAATTTCATGACAACAACACATCTCAAATAAGTTGGGACAAGGCCATGTTTCCCACTATGAGACATCCCCTTTTCTCTTTACAACAGTCTGTAAACGTCTGGGGACTGAGGAGACAAGTTGCTCAAGTTTAGGGATAGGAATGTTAACCCATTCTTGTCTAATGTAGGATTCTAGTTGCTCAATTCTCTTAGGTCTTTTTTGTCGTATCTTCCGTTTTATGATGCGCCAAATGTTTTCTATGGGTGAAAGATCTGGACTGCAGGCTGGCCAGTTCAGTACCCGGACCCTTCTTCTACGCAGCCATGATGCTGTAATTGATGCAGTATGTGGTTTGGCATTGTCATGTTCTAGGGCGTAATTTTGGGTAGGGACGCTAGGGACGTGTCCCTACCAATATTCAGCCGCTACTGTGTAATCACGATCAATAAAACCGATGTCCTAACCTGAGCAATGATTATATGGCACACAAAGGGTTAAATGTATGACACTGCTAATAATCCCCCCTCTAACGTAGATATCATTCTCTGATTAGCTACCTGTTTCTCGCTAACTTACATGGTTGGCTATCCCAGCTGTCACTCCATCTGCTGTAAAAGCAGCACACTTCCCACAGCAGCCGTAACTACCTGCCCATCAACCCCCCGTATCTCACACGTACGCACCTGACCTACCCCACGCACCCCCCACTCTCCGTCAGCCTACAAATTGAGCTGGACTTCGATGTCCATGCATACTTGCCCTACGACTCGCATGCTAACTTAGTATCATGGATGACGGCCCCCCTCCCAAGAAACGAAACATTCGTTCATTCTTCTTCAAAGTCAAGAATGTAAGTGCAGGGTTTCCCTTGAGCTTTAAAAACTCAACAAAATCCTTTTGATGTATGGAAACCCTTCATAAAAGTATTGCTGCGGCTCCTTAGGCAGGTTTAGCAACGTGACAGGACACATCAGAGCTAGGCTACTGCATAGCTGCAGAGAAAAGGAATACTGGAGCAATGTAACTTGGTGTTAGATAATATCCTCAATGAATGAATGTTAAATTTATAGACCTAACGGTTTTACAGAATGTAAGTAGTCAGATGTAGGCTACTGCATGGCCATGCAGATGTGCGACTTGCATTTCAGAATCAACAGCGTGACAGCCGCTGAGTCTGCTGCGTTCACCATTTTACAGAGACCTCTTTCTACTACTACTAGGCTAGGCTAGATACAACAAATCCATGGTTCTTTACTGCCACCTACAGACGAATATTGGTAACTGCAGCATGAACATAAAAGAAGTCACAAGCACATCTGCAGTGAAAATCATAACACACGTTACGAACAGAGAAACAGGCAACAAAAAGACATAAATGGGGGGTATACTACAAATGCAATACTAATGTAATCATAATCATGCTATAATAGGCAATCACTAAATTATATATCCAAATATCATTTTAACTAAATTTGAGCTTAATTACAGAATAGAAAATGCCACCAGTAGCACCTATTTATGAGTGTCTCAATAAGGCAGTCAGTGAATTGAGACACACCCCCCATGTCAAACAATACAGATATTGAATTAAAAAAAAAAAAATATATATATATATATATATATATATATATATATATATATATATATATATATAATGCTAAAAATGCTTAAAGTTTTTAATTCTTATTTTCATGTATTTCTGTGGAAGAGACAGAATGACTGCTTAAACACAAATTAGGAATTGTGTGGTGTAAAAGTAATAAATCATCAGATTCTAGAAGATCATGTGATATAATGCATCCATGTTTTTGTGGGGAATAAATTATAGTCTATGTCAGAGATTCTCAAACTGTGGTACGCGGGCTCCATTCTAGTGGTACGCCAAAGAATCACTTCATTAAATATAAAAAAATAAAAAATAAAAAAGTGAAATACTATCCATAATATCCGAATGGATGAAAATATCTTATCAACCGATGACAAGAAAATGAAAGGAGATACAAATTAAGTTAATAATTTTAAAAAGTTTGCAAGTGCTTCTGGGTAGCCATTCGTAGCGTACGTACGCATTCCCGCCGGTTCCGCTGACAGATGGTTATCCGCCATTGGTAGACTAGGCTGTGATGGGAAAAGGTGGAGGTGGCTTTGCTAATTATGACGAGTACGACAAAATTACCCCTCCTAGAACTGCCACCTTATTGTGGTGGAGGGGTTTGTGTGCTTGAATGATCCTAGGAGCTATGTTGTCGGGGGCATTATGCCCCTGTTAGGGTTTCCCAAGGCAGACAGGTCCTAGGTGACAGGCCAGACCAAGAGCAGTTCACCAAAAAACCCCTATGGAGAAAAAATCCAGGACCGTGACGTCGCCCGGTAGGACGCAGCCGGGGCCCCACCCTGGAGCCAGGCCCGGGGTTGGGGCTCGTATGCGAGCGCTTGGTGGCCGGGCTGTTGCCCATGGGGCCCGGCCGGGCTCAGCCCGAAGAGGTGACGTGGGCCCAACCTCCTGTGGGTTCATCACCCACAGAGGTAGCAGTAGGGGTTTGGTGCAGTGTGGATTGGGTGGCAGTCGAAGGCAGGGGCCTCGACGACCTGATCCCCGGACACAGTGGCTGGCTGTTGGGACATGGAATGTCACTTCGCTGGGGGGGAAAGACCCTGAGCTTGTGCGGGAGGTTGAGAGGTACCGGCTAGAGATAGTGGGGCTCACCTCCACGCACAGCTTGGGCTCTGGAACCCAGCTCCTCGAGAGGGGCTGGACTTTCCACTTCTCTGGAGTCGCCCATGGTGAGCGCCGGCGGGCTGGTGTGCGCTTGCTTATAGCTCCCCAGCTCAGCCACCATGTGTTGGAGTTTACCCCAGTGAACGAGAGGGTCGCCTCTCTGCGCCTTCGGATTGGGGAGAGGGCTCTTGCTGCTGTTTGTGCCTACGGGCCAAATAGCAGTATAGAGTATCCGGCCTTCTTGGAGTCCCTGGGAGAGGTACTGAGGGGTGCTCAGACTGGGGACTCCATTGTGCTACTGGGGGACTTCAATGCTCACGTGGGCGACGACAGTGACACCTGGAGGGGCGTGGTTGGGAGGAACGGCCTCCCCTATCTGAACCCGAGTGGTGTTTTGTTATTGGACTTCTGTGCTAGTCACGGTTTGTCCATAACGAACACCATGTTCGAGCATAGGGGTGTCCATAAGTGCACGTGGCACCAGGACACCTTAGGTCGGAGGTCGATGATCGACTTTGTAGTCGTTTCATCTGATCTCCGGCCCTATGTCTTGGACACTCGGGTGAAGAGAGGGGCTGAGCTGTCAACTGATCACCACCTGGTGGTGAGTTGGATCCGCTGGCGGAGGAGGAAGCTGGACAGACCTAGCAGGCCCAAACGTATGGTGAGGGTCTGCTGGGAACGTCTGGCCGAGCACTCTGTTGGGGAGGTCTTTAACTCCCACCTCTGGGAGAGCTTTTCCCAGCTTCTGAGGGAGGCGGGGGACATTGAGTCTGAGTGGACCATGTTCTCTACCTCCATTGTGGACACAGCTGTTCGGAGCTGTGGCCCCAAGGTCTCCGGTGCCTGTCGTGGCGGCAATCCCCGAATCCGGTGGTGGACACTGGAAGTAAGGGATGCCGTCAAGCTGAAGAAGGAGTCCTATCGGGCCATGTTGACCTCCGGGACTCCTGAGGCAGCTGACGGGTATCGGCAGGCCAGGCGTGCTGCAGCTCGGGCAGTTGCGGAGGCAAAAACTCAGAACTGGGAGGAGTTCGGGGAGGCCATGGAGAAGGACTATCGGTCAGCCTCGAAGAAATTCTGGCAAACCGTCCGGCGCCTCAGGAGGGGGAAGCAGTACTCTGCCAACACTGTTTACAGTGCGGGTGGGGAGCTGTTGACCTCGACTGGGGACATTGTCAGGCGGTGGAAGGAATACTTTGAGGATCTCCTCAATCCCACCATCATGTCTTCCACTGAGGAGACTGAGGCTGATGACTCAGAGGTGGACTCGTCCATTACCCAAGCCGAAGTCACTGAGGTGGTTTGCAAGCTCCTTGGTGGCAAGGCACCGGGGGTGGATGAGATCCGCCCTGAGTATCTCAAGTCTCTGGATGTTGTGGGGCTGTCTTGGTTGACACGCCTCTGCAACATCGCGTGGCGGTCGGGGACAGTGCCTCTGGAGTGGCAGACTGGGGTGGTGGTCCCTCTTTTTAAGAAAGGGGACCGGAGAGTGTGCTCCAATTATAGGGGAATCACACTTCTCAGCCTCCCAGGGAAAGTTTACTCCAGGGTACTGGAGAGGAGAATTCGACCGAGAGTAGAATCTCGTATCCAGGAGGAACAATGCGGTTTTCGTCCTGGTCGCGGAACACTGGACCAGCTCTATACCCTTCATAGGGTGCTCGAGGGTTCATGGGAGTTTGCCCAACCAGTCCACATGTGCTTTGTGGATCTGGAGAAGGCATTCGACCGTGTCCCCCATGGTATTCTGTGGGGGGTGCTTCGGGAGTATGGGGTTCGGGGCTCTTTGCTAAGGGCTGTCCGGTCCCTGTACGAACGGAGCAGGAGTCTGGTTCGCATTGCCGGCAGTAAGTCAGACCTGTTCCCAGTGCATGTTGGACTCCGGCAGGGCTGCCCTTTGTCACCGGTTCTGTTCATAATTTTTATGGACAGAATTTCTAGGCGCAGCCAGGGGCCGGAAGGAATCCTGTTTGGGAACCACAGGATTTCATCTCTGCTTTTTGCGGATGATGTTGTCCTGTTGGCTTCTTCAAACCAGGACCTTCAGCATGCACTGGGGCGGTTTGCAGTCGAGTGTGAAGCGGCTGGGATGAGAATCAGCACCTCCAAGTCCGAGGCCATGGTTCTCGACCGGAAAAGGGTGGCTTGCCCTCTCCAGGTTGGTGGAGAAGTCCTGCCTCAAGTGGAGGAGTTTAAGTATCTCGTGATCTTGTTCACGAGTGAGGGAAGGATGGAGCGTGAGATCGACAGGCGGATCGGTGCAGCCTCCGCAGTGATGCGGTCGCTTTACCGGTCCGTCGTGGTGAAGAAGGAGCTGAGCCAAAAGGCGAAGCTCTTGATTTACCGGTCGATCTACGTTCCGACTCTCACCTATGGTCATGAGCTTTGGGTAATGACAGAAAGAACAAGATCGTGGATACAAGCGGCTGAAATGAGTTTCCTTCGCAGGGTGGCTGGGCGCTCCCTTAGAGATAGGGTGAGAAGCACAGTCACTCGGGAGGAGCTCGGAGTAGAGCCGCTGCTCCTCCACATCGAGAGGAACCAGCTGAGGTGGCTCGGGCATCTTTTTCGGATGCCTCCTGGACGCCTCCCTGGGGAGGTGTTCCAGGCATGTCCCCCCGGGAGGAGGCCCCGGGGAAGACCCAGGACACGCTGGAGGGACTATGTCTCTCGGCTGGCCTGGGAACGCCTCGGTGTTCTTCCCGAGGAGCTGGACGAGGTGTCTGGGGAAAGGGAAGTTTGGGCTTCCATGCTTAAACTGCTGCCTCCGCGACCCGGTCCCGGATAAGCGGAAGAAGACGAGACGAGACGACAAAATTACTGTCGTGGCTTAAATCCGCGAATGGGAGCGTGGATCAGGAGAGAGGGAGAACTGAAGAGGACGTGTGTGAGCCGAGTGCAGATGCTAACGACAGTGGCAAAACCAGCCCCAGAACTGCTAGCAAACGGCAGAAACCAGTGAGGAGGAAGTATGACGAAAAATACATAAAACTGGGATTCATTTGGAGCGGGACAGAGGAGCTGCCCAGGCCGCAGTGTGTTGTATGCGGGGACGTTCTGAGCAATGAGTCCATGAAACCATCGCATCTCAAACGGCATCTTACAACCAAACACACAGCACTAAAGGACAAACCAATGGATTTTTTTTTTACGAAAACGTGATGAACTGAAGCAGTCCAAGTCCACCATTCTGTCCTATGGTACACCTGTAGCCAAAGCACAGGAAGCTTCATATCGTGCCAGCCTCCTGATCGCCAGAGCCGGTAAGCCGCACACAATCGGGGAACTGCTGTGTTTGCCGTTAGCCAAAGAGATGACACGTATCATATGTGGAGAGAAAGCTGCCAGAGAGTTAAACTTGGTGCCGCTTTCAAATGACACCGTGTCAAGGAGAATAAATGACATGGCTGACGATGTTAAAAAGACACTGATTGAGCGCATTAAGAACAGACCCAGACGTTGCAGGACTGTGTTCACAGAGGCATGCACACCCATCACATTAAGCTCAGTAAGTTGTCAATCAGTCGATAGTCTGTGTATATTTAACATTATAAGCTGTTATTCTTAATGCTTTTCCTCACTTTTGTTTTATTCTTAATCTTGTTCTTCCTCTGTTTGTGGGTGTGTTTCTGTTTCAGAAAGCAGTCACTGGAGTTAAGAAACGGCAAGAACTGCAGCTATGCATAGCCTGTTTTGATTTTTTTCAAGTACATCAAGTACAGTACTTTTTTTTACTTAACATTTAAGTACAGTACAGTTATTTAACTTTTAAGTACATTTTCATTTAATCTTTAAGAACTGTCTTTTAATATTTATTTTAGTACAATGTTTATTTCACTTTTTTGACGTTAGAAAAAAAGTTTGAGAACCACTGGTCTATGTAATAATTTTGTCCTTTTTGGCTAGCCCTTTTTGCTGAGGCTACAACCTTACCATGAAACTCTACAGTCAGTCTATCCCTAATCTGTTCATACACTACCGTTCAAAAGTTTGGGGTCACCCAGACAATTTTGTGTTTTCCATGAAAAGTCACACTTTTATTTACCACCATAAGTTGTAAAATGAATAGAAAATATAGTCAAGACATTTTTCTGGCCATTTTGAGCATTTAATCGACCCCACAAATGTGATGCTCCAGAAACTCAATCTGCTCAAAGGAAGGTCAGTTTTATCGCTTCTCTAAAGAGCTAAACTGTTTTCAGCTGTGCTAACATGATTGTACAAGGGTTTTCTAATCATCCATTAGCCTTCTGAGGCAATGAGCAAACACATTGTACCATTAGAACACTGGAGTGATAGTTGCTGGAAATGGGCCTCTATACACCTATGGAGATATTGCACCAAAAACCAGATATTTGCAGCTAGAATAGTCATTTAGCACATTAGCAATGTATAGAGTGTATTTCTGATTAGTTTAAAGTGATCTTCATTGAAAAGAACAGTGCTTTTCTTTCAAAAATAAGGACATTTCAAGGTGACCCCAAACTTTTGAACGGTAGTGTATGTCATGCATCAACATATTTTTGTAAGGTGACAGACAGCAGAGAGGCTGGAGGAGATGAAAGACAGTGCAGAGAAGGTAGAGGAAGAGAGGCAGGAAGAGAAAGAGGAGCAGAGGCTGAAGGAGAGGATGGAGGAGGTAGAGGAGGGGAATCCACAGCTGGAGGAGATAGAGGAGGAGATGGAGAAGCGGAAAGAGAGGTTGGAAATTCGCAGGTGAGGTTAATGATGGATATGTCAGTCATGAGATTCAGCCCCACTGTGGCAAATGTTTGTTAGTGTGATGTTGATCTGAATAACAATGCTTCACCCATGTGGCTTTAAAATCAGAGCTTCATGTCAAGGCTGGTTTTCTAAGAGGCCTTGTCATGTATTACTGGTAGTGTGTATGTGTTTACAGTAGTTGCAATAGAGTTGATAAATTTACATTGTGGTAGCCTTTCGGAAGCTCTGCCTTGGATCACTTTTGTGTCCCCACCAATGTCAAAATCAAAGTTACTCCCTTGGTCATGTTGGAAAATGCAAGGTCTTCCCTGAAAGAGACGTCATCTGGATGGGAGCATATGTTGCTCTAGAACCTGGATATACCTTTCAGCATTGATGGTGTCTTTCCAGATGTGTAAGCTGCCCATGCCACACGCACTAATGCAACCCCATACCATCAGAGATGCAGGCTTCTGAACTGAGCGCTGATAACAACTTGGGTCGTCCTTCTCCTCTTTAGTCCGAATGACACGGCGTCCCTGATTTCCATAAAGAACTTCAGATTTTGATTCGTCTGACCACAGAACAGTTTTCCACTTTGCCACAGTCCATTTTAAATGAGCCTTGGCCCAGAGAAGACGTCTGCGCTTCTGGATCATGTTTAGATACGGCTTCTTCTTTGAACTATAGAGTTTTAGCTGGCAACGGCGGATGGCACGGTGAATTGTGTTCACAGATAACGTTCTCTGGAAATATTCCTGAGCCCATTTTGTGATTTCCAATACAGAAGCATGCCTGTATGTGATGCAGTGCCGTCTAAGGGCCCGAAGATCACGGGCACCCAGTATGGTTTTCCGGCCTTGACCCTTACGCACAGAGATTCTTCCAGATTCTCTGAATCTTTTGATGATATTATGCACTGTAGATGATGATATGTTCAAACTCTTTGCAATTTTACACTGTCGAACTCCTTTCCGATATTGCTCCACTATTTGTCGGCGCAGAATTAGGGGGATTGGTGATCCTCTTCCCATCTTTACTTCTGAGAGCCGCTGCCACTCCAAGATGCTCTTTTTATACCCATTCATGTTAATGACCTATTGCCAATTGACCTAATGAGTTGCAATTTGGTCCTCCAGCTGTTCCTTTTTTGTACCTTTAACTTTTCCAGCCTCTTATTGCCCCTGTCCCAACTTTTTTGAGATGTGTTGCTGTCATGAAATTTCAAATGAGCCAATATTTGGCATGAAATTTCAAAATGTCTCACTTTCGACATTTGATATGTTGTCTATGTTCTATTGTGAATACAATATCAGTTTCTGAGATTTGTAAATTATTGCATTCTGTTTTTATTTACAATTTGTACTTTGTCCCAACTTTTTTGGAATCGGGGTTGTATTTGCTTGGACATAGTTTGTTTTAAAGGTCCCCTTGCAATGTTTTTTCATTAATTGTGCGGTGGTCTCTAGTATGAATGAATGCCCTGTGAGCCGGTTTTGGTGAAAAACATGTTGTGGTTCTCCTGTTTCAGGCTGTTCTAGTTTGGTGGAGGAGTGGGTGGCGGGAGAACGACAGGATTTCAGCTCTTACTCATTAATATTCATGACATGTAAACGTGTTACCTCTGATTGGCTAACAGCACTGTGACGCTACCTCCAGTGGGTCAGAACAAGTGGATGTGGGTGTCTTTTTGTAAAAACTGTTTCGATTGGCTATTATGGTCTCGACATCGATGTTTTGACCAATAATAATGTAGATGTGGCAGCGGGGGCGTGGCCAAGCGTCGGTCTGTGAATGGAGGGCGGAGTCAGGGAAGGTTGTGGCAGAATCACTGCACCTGATGGGAATTAACGTGTTTGTGTGTCTTCCCCAGTGACCGCACCCTATAAGAGGAGAGGGAGAGCAGAGGAAGGGAGCTCTCTCCCCAACCAGAACGCACGTGCGCACGACTGGGAGGGAGTCATTCATTCATTTATTTATTTAATTGAATACTCCCTGCAGCAGCGGCTTTCATCAAGGCACGAGGCACGGAGCGGAGCTTGCCTTGGGGTTTGTGTGGGGGGAATAACGTCCCCTGGCTGGGAGCTGACGGGCCCTGGCAGAGTTGGTTCGTTCGGGAGAGGGCAGGGATCACTGGCTGCCAAGTCTGGGGAGGCTGGGACCTAGGGTTAGGGTTAGGTGAATTATGTCCCGAGGCGCGGAGCTAGCCCACCCAGGGAGCACGCTTTCGTTCGGGAGAGGGCAGAGGCCACTGGCTGGCAAGTCTGGGGAGGCTGGGACCTCCCCTGCCCGAGTTACAAGCGTGCAAATTCAGGCTGGAGCCGCCGTTGAAACGAAACTGATGCGGAGCACCGCGCCGCGCCTCAGAGCGAATTACGTCCCATGGCGCGGAGCTAGCCCGCCCTGGCAGTGCTGGTTCCTTCGGGAGAGGGCAGGGATCACTGGCTGCCAAGTCTGGGGAGGCTGGGACTTCCCCTGCCCGAGTTACGAGTGTGCAAAGTCGAGCTGGAGCCGCCATTAGAAACGAAACTGATGCGGAGCACCGCGCCGCGCCTCGGGGTGAATTACGTCTCTCTCCTCGCGCTTTCTTCCCGTGGGCGGTCGCAAGCCAAGGTGGGTGAGGCCATGCATACTAATTTTCGAAGTGACGTAACTTCGTATGGCTTTTTCAGAGTCACTCATTTTTCCGACTATTTTCTTTCATAAGCAAATACAGGGAATGGGAGTAGAATTACATTTTCACATGCAGCATGCATATGCAACTCGGAGTGAACTACACTCTAAAAAATAAAGGTGCTTCAGTGGTTCTTCAAATCTCTGGATGGTTCCATGGAGAGTCAAAACTCTGTGATGAACCATTAAATTATGCGAAAACTTCTTCACATTGGAAATGGTTCTTCAGAGCCTAGCATTCTCTTACCATTTGCTGGTCAATGCACATAGGCTATGATTACACAAATCTGTCTTCACTGCTCAAACAAATGGTTTAAATGGTTCTTTAAAGAACTGTTGCATGAATGGTTCTTTGAAGCCCTGAAAAAGGTTCTTCTATGGCAGCGCCCTGAAGAACTGGTACTGGCCCCATTATTTTTTTAGATTGTATGGTATTTCAAAAAGAGCCAGTATTAAACGTTTTTGGTGGAAGGGCACCTTTAAAGGAGTGATGATTTGTGTAGTATTTGTTTTGTTAGCGGAATAAAATTTGTGCATTATAACACCTGTTTTGCAGAAGATTGTTGAATAAAGTCATTTTTGCGCCGTTCTCTTTATCACAAGCTTTTTGTCATCAGCATGTGCTCTGTTTGAACACATTTCCCCAAGCTGTTTTTTCTGTGTTCAGGTCTGGTGAGGATCTGACTCCGTTACACATCACTGCGTTATGGGGTTGTTATCAGAACCTCAAACTCCTGCTGAAGAACGGAGGAGACCCAAGTCTGAAAGACCAGGTGAGCACGTCCACTGTGGGAACCACCAACCTGTGTTTCAACACTAAAAATAATCGAACATTTTATTTTGTTCCATTCATGCATATTTTAAAATATTTTCTTTTTTTATTGTACAATCTTTTGTTCTTATCAATTAAACATGTTTATGTTTAAAATGCGTTCAATATAAGGAGAAAAAAGATGAGAATAGGTTCTATATTTCTGTAACATTGGATTTCACTGATAAACAAAGTAGTATATTATTACAGTTACATAATCAAGAATATGGTATATAATTATCTTTCTTTTAAGTAAGAGATTTATGTATACTGTATACTTTAATGTTATTGTGTGTGTTCAGGATGGGAATAAGGCAGTTGATCTGGCAGAACAGGAGGAAAACAGTAAATGTGCCAGCATCCTTCAGGAATACGAGTCTCGCACACCCCAAGCTGAATATGAGGTTTTGCCCAAATTCCAATACTGTAATGGCCCTTTTCCACTACCCTTTTTCAGCTCACTTCAGCTCGCTTCAGCTCACTTCAGCCCGACACGGCTCGCGTTTTGACTATCTAAGAACAGCATGACTCAGCTCGCTTCAGCCCTGCTTAGCACCCAAAACTCACACGGTTTTGGAGTAGGGCTGAAGCGAGCCAAACCGTGCCGAGTGAGGCTGGGGGCGTGAGGAGACACTCCCCTGTGCACTGATTGGTGAGGAGGAGTGTCCTCACATGCCCACACACGCCCCGCGAGCACGCTGGGATCTGTAAACACCGTAAACCCGGAAGAAGAAGAATTACGAATTACGAGAATTTCTGAAGCCTTATGCGCCTCGCCTCATCTATACGCTCTTGCCAGTATCTGTTGGCGTTGTCGGTGACAACAAGCCACAGCACCAAGACCAGCAACACTAACGACTCCATGTCCTCCATGTTTATTGTTTACTATCCGGGTCGTGAGACTACCGCTTAAAAGGTCACTGATGTCACTGTTTGCGCCGCCTAACGACATCACGTGACGTCCACCCACTTTCGCTAACTCCACCCAATGTGTCCACCCACTTCCAGCCAGCACGGTTCAACGCTGTTGTAGTCGAAATGCAACTCCAACAGCCCCACTCAGCTCGACTCAGCCCAACTCAGCACGGCACGGCTCAGCCGCGTTGGTAGTGGAAAAGCGGCAAAAGAGATTTTCTTTACAATTCCACTAGAGTTAAAGCTGTTAAAGTGAATGTAATGCCTTATTGCAGCGGTTCCCAAACTTTTTTGGCCGCGCACGCCCTTCTATACTCCAACCAGGTTGACGCACCCCCAGTTCCAAAAAAACCACACGCTTTCTTATAAGGGAAGCATCTTTAATCGTGCTAAATGATAACAAACATCGTTTGCCACACCTGCAGGAAACCACAAAAGTGGAAAAAAAAAACACCAAAACTTTCTTACAAAGGCAGCACGTCATGCTCGAATGAGAACATCGAATCACATTAACATATTATGCACTCTCGTATTTGAATTAGATAGAATTTGATTGAAATGTAACAGTTTTAAAACGTTGCAACACGGTAAATGCGCAAATTCATTACAAAGGGAGATCACATCGAGGCATGTAGTCTACCAGCTAGATATGGGGAAAATATATGATTTTCATCCGTGTTTAAAACACTAGCAACACAACCCTGTCATTACAAGGTTATGAAAATGAATTGAGAATGAATTTAATTTGCAAAAAAGTTAACATATAATAACAGTAAAAATAGCAATGATAATTATGAACATATGCATTTTAAAGAGATACAACAATTAAGGAGCATATCAGGAACAGATAAAGAAGAGGATCCATCTGATTGTGAAGTGCAGCGCTGGCGGCTCAGTCTGCAGTGAGAGACAGACAGACGGTGGGTGGGTGGGTCAGTAGGCTATATAGGTCCTATTTTCAGTAGCAGTATATATTTTTAGCAAGATCAATGCCATTTGGCCAAATACATACCAATATTAATGCGACGGATGGGCCTGCATCTTGGCACAGAGCTCTCCGACGTTTGGGGTAATTGAAGACAGTCTCAGCCTCAAATCTTTCTCAACATCTCCCAGTCTTTGCCGATGTTTAGTTGCCGATCGGCATTTAGTTTTGCCGATTTCAACCAGTTGAG
The DNA here is from genome assembly GCF_027579695.1 of Neoarius graeffei. NCBI lineage: Eukaryota > Metazoa > Chordata > Actinopteri > Siluriformes > Ariidae > Neoarius > Neoarius graeffei. The sequence continues at coordinate 3,835,981 of NC_083584.1, read as the reverse complement.
CATCGCGAATGAATTAATGAAGCCACAAACTACTGCAGAACCGTTACGGCGTAGAAGAAGAGTTAAAAATCGCCATTACATTTTTTATCTTGCACACCCCCTAGTGGCAGCTCGCGCACCCCCGGGGGTGCGCGCACCAAACTTTGGGAACCCCTGCCTTATTGTAATGCTTTAAAATGAATATATGTCATTAGTAACAACCAAAATGAATAAAGCAGAGGGAAAAAATAATATAAATTATTTATTTTATTATCAAGCACAAAACTATCGATAAATCGCGGCTTCCGGATCCCGGAAAAGGCAGCCGTGCCGCAGGGCTAATCTCGCATGATGTCACGTGTGGAACCGCGGTTATCTGGGTCATTTTGGTTCATCTGACTCCATATTTGTTTACTCACTGAAATTGGATATTGTTGTTGTAATCTTACAAAAATAACGATGTGAAAGCGCTGTGTTGTGTTTGGATGTTCAAATCCATATACAACAGAACATTCAGTTCACAAATTTCTGAGAAATGACACTAATCTAAAGCGACAGTGAGGTTTGCAAAAACGAAGTGGGTAGATTTCGTGTCGCCTACTAATAATAAATCTGATTCATCAAGTGTTCATCAGCACCAGAACGACTACATGGGAATTATTGGAGCAAAAAAGAAACCCGTTGATTTCATAAATGACATTTGATCTGACGTTTGGACAGTTCATCGATTCCCCCATTATCGCCCACTTCATATTTTCTTTTAGTAATTACACTGCATAAGTGTACGTTTTAGAGGTTATATTTCTGCATTTATTGAGGTACATGTAAGTATTTTTCCTATATTGCAGCAGCCAGCTTAGAATAAAAATCAACAAACCAATCTGTTTCCCCAATTCTCTCTGGCTGATGGTGCGCTATCGGCGCTGAGCGGGACTGTCGTGAACTGGCAGGTTCTGGTCTTGGGGGCTCGAAAAGATAACCATTTGCTCCAGAATATCCTTGATAATCATCTGCTCCTTCATCTGACATATAAGAATCCCAATCACTATCAGAATTCTCTCCAAAATGTGATTCCATATCAAGACTGCTCTAACCACTGCTGCACACGGGAACGAAATTAATATCTGGATCTTTGTTACACGTGATGCCACGCAGCCCTTCAGGATCTTGCAGTTCAGTCTCAGCAGATTTCGTGAAAATCGGCTGATCTTCTTGATTTTCCATTAATTTATGGCCTTTTGGATCAGCTATGGTTCAAAAACACATGGTCAATCAACATAATGACTGTTGCTTTGTATAAGGAAAAAAAGTGTGGTTTAGGGGCATTACATTCACATTAATAAGCAGTGACCTACACGACATGTTTTGGTGGCAATATATAGGTATGTAGGTGTGTCTTTTTGAGTCCATATAAGGAAGTTTGTAAATAGGAGGAAGGAAGTCGTTGACTGCCAGTCTTAGACACACCAGTCTGTCCCACTCGGACACACCCAGCTCCTTTCTAGTCACACCAAAATGTCTTCCTTGGACACACCCACTTTCCCTATTCGGACACGCCTGTTTGTCCCTTTCAGCCATTCCCATGTGTCTCATTCAACACCATCCTTCTCTTGTGTCAATCTCAAATAAACATCCCTGGAATCTGTCTGTCTTTTTCAGCACTCTACTCAGGCCACTTGGTGAGAGACTGCAGCGGGAACCTGACACAGATGAATGATTTCGGAGACAAGCTGCTCAGCAGCACCCGATATTCCTCGTTTTACCGTAAAGCAGAAAGTAACGGGCTGCCGAGGGCCAGAGACCCTCACGAGTCCTGGCTCTCCGACATCTCTGGTTTTACTGCACGTGATAGTGACGTGTTTAACAGAGAAGAAGTGGGCGGTTCTCTTCCTCCGGTTCTCTCCAGTACTCGGCTGTCAGGGATGGACTTTAAGAAGAGTACAGAAGTGGTCCAGCCAGCTTGTTTTCTCACAGCAAGCCGGAAAAGCGTCTCGTTCAGAGATTACGATGAGTATTTTCCAGATTTGAACCAAAACAATGATGACATCAGCAACTCCATGGACTCGACGGTCGATTTCTCGCTGTATCCCGACTTGTTGCACTCGGAGCGCATGACTACTGTGCTGCAGAATCAGGGGATTGACGTGACGTCTCCAGATGATGTGTTTGTCTTCTGCAGAGACGGAAACACCACAGACGATTTTGATAAGACTGTAGTGGGAGGGACGGCTCTGGGGGAGGACAACGGAGATGATGGAGAAGACGTGTTTGTTGATAAAGTTGATTCGCTGAAGTCGCCGCTCACTCCGCTGCCAGCAGCAGCAGTGGGTCGAGTCAGTACAGCAGCTGCGACAGCGAGCCGTACAAGACTATCATCGAAGCACCTTTATCTTCTGAAAACTTTGCACCATCAGAAAAAGATGGACAGACAAAAGGAAGTCTGGACTCTGACAAGAAGGAAGAACTTAATTTACAGTTGCAAGCATGCGATGAAAAAACGAGTGAACTTTCCTTCACTCCGAGTCCGTTCGTCACAGGCAGGACCCGTTCACGGCTCAGTCGCTGCTCCCAGAGAAACAGCACATCGTCTTTTTCCTCCTTGTCTCTTTTTGAACAGACGCTCCCTACACTGACGCGAGTGCACCGCGATGTTACTCAATCAGACAAACGTAAACAGAGACGTCCCTCTGAAGAAGACAAAGGAACACATCTTGATTCCCAAATGGCGAATCTCTGCGTTTCTTCTCAACTTCATGGAAGCCAAGCGGATACTTTGATTATCTCTGGAAGCATGGCAGATACCATCATCATTCCGAGAGGTGCCACTGAGGATGCTTTAGAAGGTGGAACGTCATCATCATTATCATTATGCCACCAAGAGGAGGATGTGTTCACTGAAGATGAGGAGTTTTTAACTTCAGATGTTTCCACATCAAATGCAGAAATACACAGAAACACCAATTCTCAAGAGTCCAGCTCAGAGTCAGGTTCCAGCTTGAGTCAAATCCTCGAGGTTCCATCCACCGGCTGCATGCCGAGATACAGCATGAGCCGAATCTGCAACCGTTCCCAAACTCAGTCACTCGCAAACCTGTCCTACACCCCCGGAGGACGTCCTCTCATCACTGACGTGGACGAACCAGTGGAGTATCTTTACACTGATACTGACGAGGGGCATGAGCTGATCGAGACACACGTCCCTCCAACATCCAACACGTCTCTAAGCTCCTCTGTCAGCAAGGAGACCGTTATTTACGACTGGCGCTCGTTACAGGCTGCAGCCAAAAGTCCAGAGAAGGGAAAAGAAAACCGCAGTCCTAACGAAGTGATGGAGAGCGCGAATATCTCTGAGACGGAAGGGTTAACAGACCGAGAGCTCAGGCGCAAACTCGTTGAACTGGGAGAGGAACCCGGACCCATCAACAGAAACACGCGCCGTCTGTACGTTCAGAAATTACGAACACTGCAGAAGGAACGTGTTGCTGAGAAATCAGCGCAGAATGAACAGAACACAATCGCCGGTATGTTCAAGACCCTTACATTTACATATAAACACAACAATAAAGTGTCTTTTTTTTAATCATGGTTTATATAATACTTGAGTGCATTATTCAGGGTTAGTGTTTATTTAGCGTGATTAAGGAGCATTAGCAGAAATGTGAGTTGGTATTTATGGCGGTATTTGTTCCCCGTATGAGTTACAGGTTACAGTCCGGAGATGAATAAAGTGTTGTGTTCGTTCAACCTGCCTGACTGTAAAGCTGATGAGTTTGCGCTGTGTGAGCAGTTCGATCAGCCTGATCAAAATAAACGCTGGCGTGAAGGTGTCATAAAGTCCAGCTTTAACTACCTGTTACTTGACCCCAGGTAAAATATCCAAGTCTACTCTAACCCAAAACTACAACCCCAAATCAGAGTTGGGACGGTGTGGAAAATGCAAATAGAAAAAAAAAGAAAAGCAGTGATTTTCTAAATTTACTTTGGCTTGTACTTCATTGCAGACAGAATAAACCCGAGATATTTCATGTTTTGTTGGCCAGGTTCATTTCATTAGTTAATATCCATCCATTCCTGCGTTTCAGACCTGCAACACATTCCAAAAAATGTTGTTACGGGGCAATTTAGGGCGAGTAATGAGGTAAAACAGTTAAATAATGATGTGATTTGAAACAGGTGATTTATAATCATGATTTGGTCCAAAATCCAAAAGATGGGATGAGGATCTCCCAGCTGATCAAAAAATGTGTGAGAAAATTATTGAAATGTTTAAAAACAATGTTTCTCAAAGAAAGATAGGAAGGGATTTGGATATTTCACCCTCTACTAAAATATCATTAAACCATTCAAGCAATCTGGAGGAATTTTGGTGTGTAAAGGGCTCAAGCCTAATCTGAACCCCCGTGATCTCCGATCCCTCACTGCATCAGGAACCGTCATTCATCTACAGCTGATAGAACCACATGGGCTCGGGATTACTTTGGAAAACCTTTATCAAGCTACAATACGGAGTTACATCCACAAACACCAGTTAAAACTTTACTGTGCTAAAAGGAAGCCTTATGTTAACTGTGTCCAGAAGTGCCGTCGACTTCTCTGGGCTCGGGATGGACCATCACACAGTGGGAACGGTTACTGTGGTCAGATGAATCAGTATTCCAGGTTTTTTTTTTTAGAAGAAATGGACGCAGTGTGCTCTGAAGATGAAAAAGGACCATCCGGACTGTTCGCAGGAATGAGTCCAAAAGCCAGGGTGTGTCATGGTATGGCATTGGGTCAGTGCCCTTGGCAAAGGTAGCTTACACTTCTGTGATGGAGCATTAATGCAGAAAAGTCCACTGAGAGTTTGGAGCAACATCTGCTGCCTTCAAGACGACGTCTTTTCCAGGGAGATTTCAACAAGACAATACAAAACCACATTCTGCTCACATTACAAACGCGTGGCTGTGGAAGAAGAGGGCGTGTCCCCTCTGTCCCCAATAGAGAATGTGTGGAGAATTTAGAAATGATAAATATGACAGTGATGACCCCGAACTGTTCCACACCTTAAGCCCTGTTTACAGGAAGAACGGGACAAAAATAACACCTGAGACACTTCATCACTTGGAATCTTCAGTCCATAAACAGCTTTAAGTGTCGGGAGAAGGAACGGGAACGTTATACACATTATAAAGTGGGAAATGATTTACTGTAACTTTCAAAATTGAAAAATGTTCATTTTGAAAAAAAAACAATTAATGAGGTAAAACATCAAATGTGCTTTTGTATTGATTTGAGTATGATACAGGTCAAAGAATATTTACAAATCATTGTTTTTAGTTTTAATTTCAATTTCAACACACCGTCCCGACTTTTTCTGATTTGGGGTTGTAGTCTACACTCGACCAAGTGAAGTCCACTTAATCCTGGGGCAAAGCCACTTGATCCCAGTCTCAGGAAGAAGTTTTTCATTCTCTGTTTATTAATTAAAAAGCTAACACCTTTTTAACAATAACCCAGTGTAAATAATCCTTTGTAATGTGGTTCTGTGTTCAGAGTGTCGAAGAATCTTCCATACCGCAGTCAGTGGATGACTCCCCACGAGTGTTTCCAGACTTTCATCAGCTCCGTTTTCTACGTGGGAAAAGGCAAACGCTCTCGACCGTACAGCCACCTATACGAAGCTCTGGAGTATTTCAAAGGAGACAAATCATCCAAGGTACAATACTCAAGAGATACTAGCTAACTACACTATGGGATAACAATGAAGTTAATCTCAGTAGTGTTAACATTAGCAAAAGAGAGTTAGTTAGCAGATATGGACTTACAATCCTGATGAAAGTGGATCTGAATGGGGAAAAATATGGCAACAACAGAAAAATCATAAGAATGAAATTCTAGAACACCATGGTGTTTTTGTTCCTGGTGTTTTTCAGAAACTCTGCTCGAAGGTGCAGCACATCCTGCAGGTGTGGAACTGTGGTCACGGTGTTATCTCATTGCATTGCTTCCAGAATGTGATTCCTGTGGAGGCGTACACACGCGAGGCCTGCATGGTGGACGCCATCGGTACGAACTCTGTGCTCATGTGTGATAAACGATAAAAACAGACCATAATATCAGGATCTCTCTCTCTGTCTCTCTGTATAAAATGAATTCGTTACATTTCAATTTATTCCTCTCATCAGGTTTGAAGATGTTGACCAATCAGAAGCGAGGGGATTATTATAGGATGGTCTCCACCTGGCCTGCTAAGAGGCAGCGTGAGCTCGGGATTCACCTGCTGTACAGATCCATGCAGATTTTCCTGGCTGAGGGAGAGAGACAGCTCCGGCCGGCTGATATCAGGCGATGATGTCACGCTGTCTGTACGACACTGAGCGTTAGAGAGTCCTTTGGGTTAAATCAGTCAGATCCGAAATCCTGAGCGCACCACGGTTGATTTTACTCCATTAGTCATCAAACACTGTACCTGTTTCTGTACTCGTGCCCTACCCGTACTCCCTATTCCCATTATGTTGACACTTAATCTAAGCCGTGCATCGTGGAATCTCCTCAGGGGTTACAAAAGTTTAATTTGTAAATTATGTTCCAGTATGATTTCAGACATGCTGACGAAAGACAAAAGTAGTGCACTATATAATCACTAAGTCCATAAAGTGGATTCTGATTGGCTGAAATAAGTGCAAACACTAACACGCCTGGGCTGTGTCTCAAATACTGCACTTTACACACTTAGTTCAATACGAGATCATATAATTAAATAATAACCATCCTGTCTCGAGCTGTTACAGTAAACTAATCAACGACTGGGTGGTGTGATGAAACAGTTACCATCCAGAAGCTGATTTTCCTGTCACACCATGTCCTAAAGATATTTAAAAAAAAACACTTTTTTTTAAACCCATATTGTTTTATTTAATGTTCTGTGAAATAAGTTAGTTCCCAGTTCGATTATAAACAGTCGCTCCCTCACCAGCCTCTTTTCTCTCTAACATTTAGTAAGACAAAAAAACAAAAAATGCAGTTTGTTACCAAGAAACCACAAAGAATTGTAAAATTGTAATCCTGAAACAGTCGGAAAACTTGAACTTTACCTCTGACTGTTAAAAAGCGCTGACACTAGAGACTCCTTCCAGAAATGTGAAAAAATAAAACTCTCCTCACAGAAAACTTCATATTAGTGATTTGAGCACGTTAACATAAACCTGTGAGTTGCAGCTGCGCTACTGTCAGAGCTGCAAGTTATCGACAATTTAATCAGCACCTTCTGACCAATCAGAGTCCAGAATCCAGCAGCGACATGCTGTACCAGTGCTTCATGACTGATGGAATAAAATTAGTCATTTTATAGCGCACTCTGTAGCATTATATTTCAATTAGCGTATTGTTAAACCCACAACAATCCGGTTACAGCTCAAGAAACCCTAAAAAATACTGAGAGTTCCAAAAATCATGATCACATTGGAACAGGCCACTGAAGTTAACAATAGGTTAAAAAAAAAAGCATTAATATTGTTTACCAAGACCTAGCAAGGACACTTTATTTTTGGAGGAAAATGTCTTACAATTGTGTTACTGTGCTACTGTTTTATTACTAATGAAATATTAATGCTAATGTAAATGATTAATAATGAAGTTTTGAGAGATGATCTGATAACTGGAAAAAAGGAACCTGCTGTATGGTGTGTAAAAAAAAAAAAGTTTTATGTCAATAATCTGAACCATCATTGGGAAAAACACAATGAAATAAGGACTATTCATTAAACACACACACAGCTGTAGAACTCTTGGTCCTGTAGTCATTTCAGTATAGTCATAGTGTTAGAAATTGATGGAAGGATATTTACACCACTGGGGTTTTGACTTTTTTTTTTTTTTTGCTCAATGTGAAGACAAACCTAGATCAAGTAAATAAAGTCAAACCAAATTTAGTATCATCAGATTCTTGAATGGTGATTGGGAGAAACTGCTGCTCCTCTTCTCCGTGTTCTCATGGAAGGCGGTTGCATTTCTCTGCTCTCTGCTCTCCTCTCCTTTTTTTTCCTGCTTGTGCTCTTTGTTTCGTCTCATCTGCCTATACTTTTTTTTTTTGAGAGACTCTCTCCGCATTGAATTTCTAAACTAAAAAAGCATGGATTTGATAAACTGGTCTCCTAATGAAATTGACAGTTTCTGGGTTCGGGGGAACCCACCTGTCCTGCCGGAACGTTTGTGGAGGACATTGGAGATATCTACCTATTCAGAACCATGATTACCAGACTTTTGCTGATTGGATTAGGCATTGTCCTGGTATATCGAGGAAATCGGACAACGGTGACAGCTGTTCAAAGCCCCATAAAGCTGCCCGATATGATTGAAGCGGTGGGCAAAGCTGTTGGCACTCAGACTGTGGCTATAGAACTTGAACCACAACATGGTTGTCATCTGGAGATGCTTTCGGCTTTGCAAGGAATAAGTATTTCGGAGACCAAATGGAATTGAATTGAACAGAAATGGACAGATATGGACGAATTGTGTGGACATGTAAAGACTGCATCTGTTTGAAAGACCAAACAATCTCTATCTTATCGACATTCGGCTCCCTGTACAGCACCAGCCTCGATCAAGGCCGTTGCTGGGACAACATTTCCCCCAGAAGGTCACTGCTGGGAGACACTCTCGCATTCTTCGCATTCCTTCCCCAATTTCCGCGGTTGCCATTTTTCACCCCCAGTGTGACAAGCGAGTGCGTGACCAGCGCCGCTTGCATGGCTGCAGGAGCGGACGGCTGCTTGCTTGCGCTGGGTTACCTCTACCTCCTCCCCTCCCACCCCCTTACCCCTGATTGCCCCCTCCTTACCCCCTTTCCCCCCCTCAAGTCCCATGTTTTAAAGTGTACTTGTGTTATTGTGTGCTTGTGCGGAGGTTTTTAAATGCTCCCACACTGTACTCCTGATAGGAGCGTGGTGGTGGTGGTGGGGGGGTCTTTTTTTTCCTCATCTTTCCTCATGTTACTACTGTTTCTTTTTCTTTTATCTCTGTCTTCCTGTCCTGTTACCCCTCTGTAAGGACAGGTTGATGGTCAATTTCACTGGTAACAGTGACAATAAAGGGTTCATTCATTCTTATGCCTTTTTCACAATTTTTAATACACATGATTGCATTCAAATAAACCTTTACAGACAAATTTACGGGGCGGCACGGTGGTGTAGTGGTTAGCGCTGTCGCCTCACAGCAAGAAGGTCCTGGGTTTGAGCCCCGGGGCCGGCGAGGGCCTTTCTGTGCGGAGTTTGCATGTTCTCCCCGTGTCCGCGTGGGTTTCCTCCGGGTGCTCCGGTTTCCCCCACAGTCCAAAGACATGCAGGTTAGGTTAACTGGTGACTCTAAATTGAGCGTAGGTGTGAATGTGAGTGTGAATGGTTGTCTGTGTCTATGTGTCGGCCCTGTGATGACCTGGCGACTTGTCCAGGGTGAACCCCGCCTTTCGCCCATAGTCAGCTGGGATAGGCTCCAGCTTGCCTGCGACCCTGTAGAAGGATAAAGTGGCTAGAGATAATGAGATGAGACAAATTTACATTATGAAATTAAATTTGAAAAAGTAAGTTATTTACAAACTGCAGGGATGTGATTTTTCCGCGAATTCGCGGAATTCTGCTTTTTTCACCTCAAAATTAAAAAAAAAAAATTTCGATTTTTCGCTCAAAAATCCGCATTCATATCCTATTCGTCCGACTTTCAGTAATTCCGTCATTGAGATGAAACGAGGTACGTGATTGGCTCATCGCTCTGTAACAACCAATGAACGCTTGTTAGATAGCTGTACGTAAGCTCGCTTCAAACAAAGAGTTGAAAGATGGCAGCCTCCGTGATCGAGCGTAAAGATGCACCTGATCATCAGTTTGGTGTGCGTGTGTGTTTTTAAAGTAAATAAACATGGGGAAGAAGAAAAAAACAGCCCAGCTCATTTCTTTCCCCATAATAAACCTGCGAGTGGTGATGGCGTCACTGCACGTGCGACAGTTGGGTAAGTTTTCGCGGAGTGACGAAGGTTGCCGTGGCAACGGGGCCTCGCGCCATCTGTTGCTTCCTGGATGCGCATGCGCACGCTATGAAAGCTGTGGCGAAAAGGTTAGCATCGGAGGCTAAACCTTCTGAGGAGAAAAGAAGGGGCGGTTTTTATTTCAGTTTGTTTTAGTTACGTCTGAAGAAACAGCAGTTTAAATCACGGCTCTAGTTTACAAATCAAAATGGCTACTCAGTGAAAACAAAACAAAAGCTAGAGAGAGGGGGAGTGGTGTAGAGCGAGGGGGAGTGGTGTAGAGAGAGGGGGAGTGGTGTAGAGAGAGGGGGAGCGGTGTAGAGAGAGGGGGAGCGGTGTGGGGAGAGGGGGAAGTGGTGTAGAGAGAGGGGGAGTGGTGTAGAGAGAGGGGGAGTGGTGGAGAGCGGGGGGGAGTTTAACCCGGGAAAGTGAGTCTGAGGCGGCAGTGATGCTTGACCCCTCCCCCCTCCCGCCTCCTCTCACTTTACCTCAGAGTCTCTGCCAACTTCATCACAGATTATTTCACCTTTTTCACTCCAAGTTAGTTTTAATTTTCGCTCAAAACTTTTCCCACAGCGTGGATGTAAGGTAATTATACACAATTTTGATTTGTTTATTCAATATTAAAATGTTAGTGTAAATAATACATACTCGCCAACTTTTCAAAATTCTCATGAGGGAGAAAAGTGCATGAAAGACATTTTCAGTTGGCCGAGGGTCTGATGCGCGGTTGAAATGATAAAAACAGTGGAGCCCAGTTAACTGCAAACACATTTTTGGGGAATGTTGTTTAGTGAAAAAGTGATTTTTATTCTTGCATATGAAAATCCTCAAGTGAGTGAACACTGTACAGTTCTGGTCAATTTCACAGAAAACGTTTTTTGTTTTTTTGTCCGGATGTGTTTAGTTTACATTTTGAGATTTCTAAAACCTTTTTATGGTCTCATATGATAAAACATTATCAGTTCTACCTTGCATTTCAAAATTTGACTACTTTGGTTCATAATTGTGCATTTTGTAGCAAATTTTAGGGTCGAAAATGAGCAAAAATGGCTGTTCCACTGAAAAGAGACTTTTTTTCAGACATGATTCTTAATGTTAGACAAAGGTGGAATTGAAACTTTTTCATGTTCAACGACAAGACTGTGGAAACCACAATGGACATATAATGTCACAAATTGAAAATGCCATTAAGAAAATATATTTTTCGATGTTTTGTTGATTTTTGTACCTGTCCCAGAGGTTTGTGTCAGTTCTGTTACCGTGATAAATCACATAACAAAAATAAATGCTCCAAAAAGCTATTATTGAAATTATTTGTTGCCAAGGATCTGCATATTCTCACCTTTTATATGGATGGCAGAATGAACTGAATCTGAGAATATTTACTTAAAAATGTCAGTTTTGGAAAGTAGTCTATGCATGACTAATTTTTTTTGTGTGTGTGTCAATCCTGTTACCCTGTCTAAACGAGGTGTGCAGTAACTTAATCAAATATTAGAAGTTGCCATACATAAGAAGCAAACCGGGAGACTATCAGGAGCAATAGAGTTTAATAAATAATGGTGGATGAATTCTTATGTTGCATCATGTTTGTTTGAAAAGGCACATTTAGGTATGTTCAACTTCTACAGTAATTGAAAGTATAAATTTTGTTTTTCCTTATACAATTTTCTATTTATTTTAATGCAGATTTAATTTAGAATGACATTTTTAGGTTTCATGTTTTGGCTTTTTGTCAGTTTAGAATCATTGAATTTACTATAGGGGCTCAGAGTTGCATGTTGACCATTAAATTGGCTTGAATTTGTTAATCATGACAAGTTTTTTCTTGTGTGTTTGCTTGCCATTTTAGTACAATTTTTAACGCTACGTTCACACTGCAAGGCTTAATGCTCAATTCCGATTTTTTTGTGAAATCCGATTTTTTTGTGAGGTCGTTCACATTAACAAATATATGCGACTTGTATGTGATCCTCAGTATGAACGAAAAGCGACCTAAAAGTGTTCCGCATGCGCACTGCAGGATACGACGACGTCACACGCAGTGAGCATGGCCAGTGTTTACGGAAGTAAAACCGCCCGGTTGCGGTATGACTCATCCAATCTAGCTTGAATAGCTGCATCCCCCCAAATGGAAATGAGCTCCCTAACCTCTGCGTCCTTCCATTGAGAAGATTCAGAACCTTCACAGCCCGAAGCGTCCCTCGCACTGATGTCATGCGCAGGGGCGCAGATACGTTTTTTGAACTGGGGGGGGGGACAAAAAACTGGGGGGGACAAAGCTGCCAGCAAACCAACCCCAACCCCGATATGCCTGTCAAACTTGTTGTTAGTAACCATAGCAACCAAGCTCGAGCTCGCAACCTGTGCAGTCTGCGCAGCTCAACCAACCGAATATCAGTCTTTTTGTTTTATGTGAGTTGTTGCAACTATATGTATACACTGCTGTGCACCTCAATAAACCGAATGGTAATTAGTCTTTTGATTTTTCCGTGAGGTTTGCCTTATGCAAAGAAAGACAGCATAGACGTTTTTTCCTCCCTATAAGTGGGGGGGACCGAACGAGGTGAATTTAAATATGACTCGTCCCACCCTCTATCTGCGCCCGTGATTATGCGCCATGTTGTTGTAACTTTTTTGAGAGACCCGCCGCCTACTTCAGCGCAGAATAGTGACGTTTGTGGCTTGTTGATGCCGTGTAAGTCGGATGAATGCGACCTGGCGGTTCAGACTGAAGTCGCATATGAAAAGAGCGGATAGGAATCGGAATTAGCACCACATATCCAAACGGCCTGGGTCGGATTTGAAAAAATCGGATCTGTGTCGTTCATATTGTCAATAAAAGATCGGATACAGGTCACATATGGGCGAAAAGATCGGATTTGAGTCACTTCAGCCTGCAGTGTGAACGTAGCCTATGTCAGAAAACCCCAGAGCCCAGGAGCTTCGGGGGGGCTTCGCCCCACCAGGGCGCTGCACTGGACCAGCAGGGGGCCGCCCGGCTAAAATTTTCAGATAATTTCACCAGCCCCAAATCACATCCCTGAAACTGAATTCTCATATCACTCTGGGTGGGTTTTTATAAATGTTGTGTGATATAGTGTTAATTTTTTTGTACTCTTGGTTTTGTTTCATCGAACCTTAATAGTTGATTATTCATGTGAATGGACAAATATTCAGTATTTGTGTTTGGTTTTTTGCAGTGATGTAAATCAAAACTGTGAGGAACGCCTTAACGTTTAATGAGCCCGTGACATTATTTCACTCACCAAGTAGGAGTTAGCAACTTTTTTAACCCATGTTCATTGATGTACTCTTGTGAAAGTCATCTCTGTTTTGTGCAAATTGTATTATACAATACTTTTACTGTTCTGCATAAAACTACCAGTACTTTGTGTTTCCTTTTCCTCCTAGCTTGTCTTGATGAAAATCACTTTATTAAAACTTCAGTTTAGACGTAAACACAAACACAAGCAATATGACTCTGGTGTCAGTTTTTCCCCCATGTTTTATGTTTGCTTCACACACAGTGATATATTATTATTATATAGTGGGTTTACTTACAGAGAACTTCAATCTCTTAACAAGTGTAAAATCCATGTCTGTAATTTTTAAATAAGCTACATGATTGATTATTCAGACTAATCACTAACCGTATGAAGGAATACTTTGTTATACACTGATCAGCCATAACATGGAACCCACTGAGAGGTGAAGTGAATAATGATGATTATCTCATTACAATGGCACCTCTTAAGGGGTGTGGTCTATTAGACAGCAAGTGAACAGTTAGTTCTCAAAGTTGATGTGATGGAAGCAGGAAAAATGGGCAAGTGTAAGGATCTGTGCCACTTTTTTATGAGGGCCAAATTGTGATGGCTAGATGACTGGGTCAGAGCATCTCCAAATCAGCTGGTTTGTGAGGTGTTCCTGGTATGCGATGGTTAGTACCTGTTAGTATGTACCAAAAGTGGTTAAAGGAAGGACAACTGGCGAACTGGCAACAGGGTCATGGGCGCTCAAGGTTCACTGATTCGTGCAGGGAATGAAGGCTAGCCTGTCAGGTCTGATCCCACAGAAGAGCTACTGTAGCGTTCCTGAAAAAGTTCATGCTGGCTCTGATAGAAAGATGTCAGAACACACAGTGCATCACAGCTTGCTGTGTATGGGGCTGCATAGCTGCAGACCGGTCAGAGTGCCCATGCTGACCCCTGTCCACCACCGTTTACCTGGGGAAGAGGATGCTCTATGGGTAGAAGGCAAGCCTATGGAGATGGTGTGATGCGCTGGGCAATGTTCTGCTGGGAAACCTTGGGTCCTGGCATTCATGAGGATGTTACTTTTGCCTCTTTCATACCAAAGACCAGGGTTGAATCTGGGTTATTTGACCAATGTTTAACACTTCTGTAACAGCAAGGATGTGGTCAAGTGTCAGCTGTGAACGGCAAGGAGCTGGGTTGAACCAGCAGGTAACATGTGATGAGTTACACCTGTGTCTAATTACTGGCTGTCTATTAATGTGTGTTTCTGTGTGTTTTGCAGATGGCCAGTAACGAGACTGAGCTGTGTTCTCCAACGTGTGTGTATGTTGTTCACTGAAAGGTTTTTATTATATTTTCATTATTGCAAACAGACAAATGTTTTTTTCTCTCTTCCCCATATCTTATTTTTTTTATATTTGTATATGCAAATACCTAATTTAATTTATCTAGAAGTTTTTCTCTATTTCTATTCTCTGTTTATCCTGTAATGATGCTATTGGAATTTTAATTTCCCTGAGGGAACCCGCCCAAAGGGATCAATAAAATTCTATCTAATCTAATAATAATAATAAATAAATGAAATAAAAACAAGACAGGCAGGTAAGTAGGTAGGCAGGGTAGGCGACTCAACACATCTGTCCACCAAAACTATCCCATTTTTCTTTCATCATATCATTTTCACAGTTTAATCTCCCCAACATCATCTCGCACGCCACAGTCCCCATCATCTGGGTTTTCCACATATTCAGTGTAGGAGCTTGAGGCTCCCTCCAACACCTCAGAATAGTTCTTGCACATGCCAGTTTTTAATATTCTAAAAATATATTTGTTTATCTGGGGTACCATAGTTCTGTCTCCGAGGAGGCATAATCTTGGTGACCTGGGAAGTTCACAATTTAACCATTTGCTCATATAATCTATAACGTTTTCCCTTAAGGGGAGGATCTTAGAACATTCCCATAATACATGGATATAAGTGCCACTTTTTTCCCCACACTTCCAGCATAGATCATTATTAAGTAAACCCATTCTGGACTTCCGGTGACGTCGTGATGGGAGCAACAGCCTGATCTTTTAGCTCCTGAGGAGAAGTTAAAAAAACCTAGCCAAAATTTATTCATTTACAATATGTATAATTTATACTACTCACAACAAGTAAACATGATGTCTGCTCTTCGAAAGGAAGCAGGAAAGCAACTGAAAAAAAGTAAAAGCGGCAAGCAAAACCAAAACGATACAGAACTCAGTAAAGAAGACAACATGGCGGGCGTACTAGAAGAGCTATGTACGTTAAGAAGAGAGCATGCAGAGGCCTCTAAAGAAACCAGAGAATCATTAGTTAGAGTGGAATCCGCTCTGAGTGAAATTGCTGAAAGAACGTCAAAACTTGAGCGGCGTATGACAGAAGTTGAGCAGAGATTGAGCGACAGAAGATAAAGCATGACGACACGAGAGAGCCCTTCGCTACCTATTACAACGAGATGCTAACCTCTCAGCTAAATGTGAGGACCTAGAATCCAGAGCAAGATGGAATAACCTCCGAATTTATGGGGTGAAGGAGGGCGAGGAAAAGGACCATATGGTCGGCTTCATAACCAACCTTATTCAAACCTCACTGGCCCTACCAGAAGAACTGAACCTGAACATAGTGAGGGCGCATCGCTCATTGACCATGAAACCGAAAGATTCAGGCCCACCGAGATCCATTATCGTCAGGTTCCTCGACTACAGAGTCAAAGAAACAGTCATCCAAGAGGCATGGAAACACAGAGGAGGGGTGACACATGAAGGACAAAAGATATTCTTCGACCAGGACTATACAACAGATATACAGAGGAAGCCGAAACAAGTAAGAGAGGTGATAAAACGGCTTAAAGAGAAGAATATAAAAGCACAGTCACCTTTCCCCACGAAGCTGAAAATTCACCTGGAATCGGGAGTAAAGACCTTTGCAACCCTCGCGGACGCCTCAACGGTACTGGAAGAAATGGGTATTCATGTTCAAGTTGACCAACGGGAAAAGCTCCAGATGGAACTTTTGCACAATAACTGGGCGCAAGCACCCGCGACAAACAGGGCGAACCTAACTATGACCAGCGCGGACCTGAAGTGCTTTCTGCATGACGAACAATGAGCTAACAAGGATAACTGTGAGTAGTAGTAAAAAACCGTATCAGGCCATGATGTAGCTGACTGTTTAAAAGATATTCTGGCTAGCAACAGTTTAAAAAACCTGAGTTAAAGTTCTCCTCATGCGAGGAGTTTCACTTTCGCGCCATCTCCTGTAGGCCTAGGCTATTTATTTATTTATCTATTTTTTTAAATAATTTTATTTTATTTTTTTCTCTCTCTTCCCTGGAGAGGCCTTAGCACAGGCAATGTGCATGCCTAATTGCGAAAACACTGTGTGTACATCCCCGGCGAGAATGTCACAACTCTCCGTCCTTGTTGAGACTGATTTTACGTTCTTCAAGTCGGTCGGGTTTTTGGAAGTCAGTTTTGTTGTTCAAAAATTGTGTTTATTTTTCAAGGAATTAGATGTTACCGTACAATATTTCTATGCGGTCATGTATGTCTTGCAAATACAGGTACATTTTTGGGAAAATACGTTTTTGATAATCAGCTTAAAGAGGTTTTTATATCCACATGGATAAATTAATTATAACAACTTACGACGTCCATGGACTAAACCATCCAATCAAAAGGAAAAAAATAATCACTCAATTGAAAAAGACGCAATGCTCAGTTGCATTACTACAGGAAACACGTTTAACAGAGATTTAGCATACAAAATTAAGAGGAGAATGGGTGAACTTGGTATACAGTGCTTCAAATGGTAAAAACAGAGGAGTCGCCATCTTAATCAGTAAAACTTTGGCCTTTTGCACCGAGAAAGTAGTGCAGGATAAATCAGGAAGATATGTCATGGTGATTGGGACAGTTGGAGGCATAGAGATATCCATCTTGAATGTATATGCCCCAAACGAATATGATTCAGGCTTCTTCAGGGAAATTGCTAACATCATTGCAGATAACTCAAGGGGTTTACTAATAATTGGAGGAGGTTTTAATGCTGTACAAAATGGGAAGTTGGACAAGATGCCACCAGAAAAAGGGCCGCAGAATATAAAGACGCAGACTTTGAATAATCTGTTCTCTGGATTAGGACTTATAGACCCGTGGAGAGCTAAGAATCCAAAGGGGAAAGATTTTCGTTTTTTCTCCAAGGTTCATAATAGTTACTCAGGGATTGACTTTTTCTGTCTCCCCCAGCAATATATATATATATATATATATATATATATAAGTCATAGATTGTCATATGGAACCGATAACTCTGAGTGATCATGCTCCTGTGATACTGAAAGTAGATTTAGGTGCTCATTCCTTTTTCAGATACTGGAGGTTAAATGCATCACTACTAAACAATGCAGAAACAGTAAAAGAATTAAGACAACACTTAAAATAATACTTTGAGATTAACGACAACAGTGAGGTTAACTCTTCCATTTTATGGGAGTGTGCAAAAGCAGTCATTAGAGGGAAAATTATCCAAATATCATCAAGACTAAAGAGACAACGACTGGAGGAACAATTTAAACTAGAAAATAAAATAAAACAAATGGAAATACAACACAAGACCACAGGAGCAAGTAACATCTTGTCAGAGCTTAAAGAGACAAGAAAATCCTTAGATAAGCTCTTGTCTTATAAAGCAGAGGGAGCCTTAAGGTTCACCAAACAAGGATATTATGAAATGGGGAATAGAGCTGGCTGCCTTCTAGCTTTCCAACTACGTAAAGCTCAGGCCGATTGTACTGTCTCCAAAGTTACTCATCCTGCTATTGGAAAAATGGTATCTCACCCTAAAGAAGTGGCAGATGCCTTTGCCTCATTCTATCAGAACCTATACAGAGAAACTAAACCAAAACCAACACTAGACAACATTGAGACCTTCCTTGCTAGTTTGGACTTCCCTTCATTACCAGAAGAGGCGTCAAACCAAATGATATCAGCAATCACTGAAACAGAAATAAGAGAAGCAATAAAAAGGCTGAAAAACAATAAATCCCCAGGTGTGGATGGATTATCAGGAGAGTTCTATAAATGCTTTGTAGACGACCTAATACCAATACTAACAAGGGTCTTTAGATACTCTCTATCTCAGGACAACCCGCCCGAGACATGGTCACAGGCTATAATATCTGTGATTCATAAAGAGGGAAAGGACCCAACACTCTGTGAGGGCTATAGACCCATTAGTTTGATTTGCAATGACCAGAAATTACTGACCAGTATTTTAGCACAGAGAATTCAAAAACATATTACAAACCTGATCAATCTGGACCAGACAGGGTTCGTACCCAATAGACAGGGAGCAAATAATATCAGAAGAACCCTAAACATTACTACATGTGCCAAGAAACAAAGGCAGACTTCTATGCTAATTAGTTTTGACACTCAAAAAGCATTTGATACTGTAAACTGGGACTTTCTGAACAAAACATTATCTGTGATGGGATTTCATTCAAAGTTTGTAGACTGGGTCAGAGTCATGTATAAAAATCCACAGGCATGTGTCGGAGTAAATGGTTGCTGCTCTGAGTTTTTTGACGTACAGAGGGGGGTGAGGCAGGGAGATTGGCTAAGTCCCCTGCTCTTTGCTATAAATATTGAGCCATTGGCAGCCTCCATAAGACAAAATGTGGATATTAAAGGTATTAGAGACATGAGTAATAGAGAACACAAGACATCACTCTATGCAGACGATTTACTGGCCTATATAGCTGACCCAATAGTCTCTGTTCCTTCACCAATGGATACATTAAAAAGTTATGGACAGCTTTCTGGTTATCAGATTAACCAATCAAAATCAGAGGCAATGATGCTAAATGGAAACTGGCCCACACAGTTATCAGGTAGACTTCACTGTCGTTGGTCTCAAGGTTTTAGGTACTTGGGAATCATAATAACAGATTTAGCAAAACTATTTAAACTTAATTATGGCAAACTGATGGGCCAAATAAAAGTGGACCTTGCAAGATGGGAAATTATACCACTATCCCTCATAGGGCGAATAGAGGCAATAAGGATGAACATTATACCAAGATTACTTTTTCAGTCACTACCCATATATGTCTCGACCTCCACCTTCAATACAATTGATAAATGGCTATCAAAATTTATATGGCAAAGCAAAGCACCCAGAGTTAAATTTAAAACACTACTATGCTCAAAAGCCAATGGAGGTCTAGATCTTCCTAACTTGAAAATGTATTATTGGGCAGCTCAACTTAAGTCAATGGTTGCTTGGATATCCCGGGACACTGATACGATATGGGTAGGAATGGAACAGAGCGATTGTCCTGATATGCCATTAGACTCAATCCCATTCCTGAACCAAGATCAGTGGGGAAAGGGGAAAATTAATAATATTTGGATAAAAAAATACTCTAAAAATATGGTCAACTGTGAGGAAAAAACTATCCAGGGCTGTAATAGCAAACAACATAGATTTCCCCTAGCTGGACTTGATGGAGGCTTTAAGAGATGGGAAGAGGCAGGTTTAGTGGTTCTAGACCAGCTGTTTGAGGGACATACTCTTAGATCATTTGAACAACTCCAGAACAAATTTGATTTACCAAACCAGGATTTTTTTAGATTCTTACAAATAAGACATTACTTACACGCACATCAAGAATGGGAGACCCTTTGTAACCCAGCATCTGTTATGGAACATTTCTTTATTTCAACCATTGAAGGCACAATTAAAACAAAGTTCATATCACACATCTATAGGATATTGCAAGATGATTTAAAAAACAATAATCTGGACATCAAAGGAAAATGGGAGTTAGAGATGAACGTTATAATTTCTGATGAACATTGGGAAAATTCATGTAGCCATGGACATAAAATAACCAGTAGCCCTAACTGGAAAGAGTTTGGATGGAAGATTAAAATGAGGTACTTTAGGACCCCACAGTTTACGTCAAAATGGAGCAGTACCTCAGTACAATGCTGGAGAGGATGTGGTAACACATATTTTTTGGGACTGCCCAATACTTTCAGAATACTGGAAAAATGTACAAAAAGAAATTAAGAAATGTCTATCAATAGACATGCCACTAGAACCACAATATTTCATATTAGGGATATTACCAGAGGATCTTGAAGAAAATAACCAGGCAGATTTATTGAGAATTCTTCTCCTGATAGCAAACAGTAATTACAGTCTCTTGGTTAAAACCACACTCCCCAACAATAATACAATGTCGAGAAAGAATCCAAGATGTTTACAATATGGAATACTTGACTGCATCATTACATTTAAAAATAGATGCTTTCATAAATAAATAAATGGGCCCCAGTTGCCTTGCATTTTAATTTAATATAAATTTTTTTCTTTGGATTGTTTGTTTTTTTATTTATTTAATCATTATTTTTTATGTCATTGTATTTATTATTATTATTATTATTGTTGTTTTTTCTCTTTTCTCCCCACCTTGAATAAGACTGTGAAAATAGCCATTTGCGGAGTAATGCCAAAGTGTTTCTAGATTGTGAATCAATCCAGTTTTGTAACATCTCTAATTGTATGTGGACTCTTGGTGTAGATTCTCATTTCACTCTGCACATGATGGGCAAGATTGGAGACCCATGGACTAATGACTCTCAAGACTTTCGTACCTGTGGATATACTTGCTTTGTTTTGTTTTTATTGTACTGTATATAAGATATATGACTGCACATGATAAATGGAAATAAAAAGAAGTTCCAAAAAAAAGTAAACGCATTCTGTTAAGTCTTGATGGGGTAAAATAATATCTATGAATTATTTTATACTGAATAAATTTGCCTCTGGCTTCTCTTATGTATTCTTCAGTGTTGGAAAGAATCCCCTCCCATGTTTTTTTCATCTAGTGTACAAGACAAATCTTTCTCCCATATCATCTCGAGATTATTGCAACCATTATTATTTGTCCAAGGACACATCTCAGACCATCTTGAAGCCTTATGAAGCATTTTGGGTAGTTGTACGGTAAGTAGCATTCAACCGCACTTCTATCCTGACCAACAGGAACAACCTCTTTAATACAGTGTCTAATTTGTAAGTACTTCCAAAAGTGGCCTCTGCCCTCCAAATTAAATTTTTCTTTAAATCTGATATATGAAAGAAAATTGCCATTTTCAAATAGATCATCTATTATTCTGATGTCTTTTCTTAGCCACTGAGCCCAATAGATAGGCTGTCTGTCTATCTTTATTTTCGGGTTATGCCACATGGATGCATATTTTTGAGTATACTGAGAAATTTTACATCTCTTATGTACCTCCTGCCAAACCATTTTTGAATGTTCTAGAATAGGATTGCTCACCTAATTTTTCTCATTTTTAACTGTTTGTGCTGGAACCTCAATAGGTTTAAAGGGGGAGGCGAGTTCCCGCTCAGTCAGGACCCAGTCCAGGTCAGCACCAGCTTCGTCCCAATGTCCTGTAAGCTTGGACATCTCAAATGCAACACTGTAATATTTTATGTTTAGTAATGATAAACCCCCTCTCTTCTTGGACTCACATAATTTATCCAAACGAATTCGAGTTTTTTTCCCCACCCCAAAGAAATTATCATTTTGTCATATCTTACTAATAGTTGCTTTGGAATGCATATGGGTATCATCCCGGTTAGGTAATTTATTTGTGGTGCCACAACCATTTTTATTGCATTTACTTTACCCCATAATGTCAGGTGTAATTTACTCCAATTATCCAAATTAGCTTTTATTTTATTTAATACTTTTTCCATGTGGGGCGGCACGGTGGTGTAGTGGTTAGCGCTGTCGCCTCACAGCAAGAAGGTCCGGGTTCGAGCCCCGTGGCCGGCGAGGGCCTTTCTGTGTGGAGTTTGCATGTTCTCCCCGTGTCCGTGTGGGTTTCCTCCGGGTGCTCCGGTTTCCCCCACAGTCCAAAGACATGCAGGTTAGGTTAACTGGTGACTCTAAATTGACCGTAGGTGTGAATGCTTGTCTGTGTCTATGTGTCAGCCCTGTGATGACCTGGCGACTTGTCCAGGGTGTACCCCGCCTTTCGCCCGTAGTCAGCTGGGATAGGCTCCAGCTCGCCCGCGACCCTGTAGAACAGGATAAAGCGGCTAGAGATAATGAGATGAGAATGAGACTTTTTCCATGTTAGTTGTCATAATTTCCCTTATGTCTGGGTCTAATTCTATACCTAAATATTTCATCCCCTTTGGTAACCATTTGAAATTAAAAGCGGATAGCTGATCATGTGAACAAGTTTGAGACACTGGCATGGCTTCTGATTTGTGCCAACTGATGCAATAACCAGACACTTTAGAATATGCTTCAATAGTTTCTAGTAAAACTGACACAGAACTGGCTGTTATAGGTATTTTGTAAAAACTGTCGAGTTTCTTTCAGTGTGTGTGTGTGTGTACACCATTACACCTGAAACACCAAGGAATAATGTACAGCACGCAAATAAGTTCATATATATATATTCTGATACGAGATATAAATTTATTGAACTGTTGCAGAAATTCAAATACACAAACTAGTTTTATACAATAAAAATAAAAACACTACATTTTTATTTCTTTGGAATGGATTTGACTGATAAATTGTGCAGAGTACTGTAAGCAGTTTCATGCAGCTCACAAGTTGTTCCTAATAAAGTGCTCATTTCCAACATGGAACTGCAGGAACACGAGAGTCTTCATCTCACACACACACGTTCATTGAAACCTGAAAAGAAAAACATCTGGATTAATCCCCACACTGGACTGCGGTACTTCATGACCACCAGCATGTAATCATCTCTGCTCCAAGAGAAACATTATTATTATCTCCTGTTTATAATTTAATCCAACATTTATTCAGTCTTCTAGAAGATCTAACATTTAGCTCCAACACACGAGAACTTCCACAAGATCTAACAGGAAAGTGAGCAGACGTTTCCCATCACATCACTGCTCTTATCCAATCCCAGGCTTTGGAGCTTTTTAAACAGTAACTCCCACTGCGGTGGGTTTGATCTCTTGTTCTACATGTAGATTTAAGTGCAGACTTTAAGAAGAAGCCGAGGTGAAGTTTACAGGAAGGACAGAAGACACGGTGTGGAGGTGGAGAGCAGGAAGGAGTGTCAGAGTGAGTCAAGTGGCTCCTTAAATCACACATTTGTGGCCGTGTGGCATTAAAGAGGATCATTTTACTGAGTTTTGAGGAGAGTTGAGAAGAAAGTGTGCTGCTGATCAGAAACAGGGAAAAGCTGAGATCATCTTATTCAGACAAAAGCAGCAGGATGAAGTCAGAGACAGCAGGGTGTCACAAGGAGACGAGGGGCTCATTTACAATCACTCTCATGCACTCAGACGGGACATTTTGGAGACTCGGACTGACTCCGTCTTCTGCTTTCAGAGTCATTTTAAATCAACACTTTAATGAACACTAAACAACATTAAAGGTAATTGTGAGAAGGAAAAAACCCACATCTGATTAAATAGAACACAGTGAACATTTCCAAAACTGGTTTCATTTCATGGCCTGGTCATGTGATCTTTACTGAACTTAAACAAAAATGATTACGAGGTTAAAAGATTTTTCTTCCCCAACATTGAACTAAAAAAGTCGTTACTCACCTCAGTGTCTGTAGTTTGTAATGTTTATCATCCTTAAGAGCAGAGAGCAGATTCTTTCCTGAGACTCCGATTTCATTCCCAGTCAGATGCAGTTCTCTCAGGTGTGAGGGGTTTGATCTCAGAGCTGAAGCGAGAGCAGCACAGCCTTCATCTGAGACACCACACCGCCCCAACCTGCAGAGACACAATGACACACACTTCACTGTCTCAGTTTATGATCATCAAGATTCGCTTCGTGTCTTTAAATTCGAGGTGTGTGTGTGTGTGTGAGTGAGAGAGAGAGAATATCGCTCCATAATCGTTCAGTCTGTAGAAGAATACCTGATTAGTGTTGGATGGAAATGATTTTCATTGGTTTTGTTAAACAGACTTTCTCTGTAATTTAGAACAGTTTTATTGTTCAGTGTTGTTTCTTCCAGTGGACACATGAACAGAGACTTTAGTGAGTTCTAGAGATTTCTGCAGCTGTTCTGCTCTCCTTTGCTTTCTCTTTCTCCTCCTTCAGTATTCCATGCTGTGCTCTTGGAGTGATTTTTGCAGGATGCCTCGATCTTAGGCAGAGGAGCAACAGCACTGAATCTGCTCTGTTTGGAGACAATTTATCTTCCTGTGGACCGAGTCACACACACTCGCTCTTTACAAACGCTGTTTTAGTCACGTTTTCCTGCTTCACACATCTCTACAAAATCTCTCTTTAATCAGAGTTCACATGAACAGCTCTTTCCTGAGAAGATCAGACGGTCAGTAATCAGACTGTGTGTGTATTTTATAGAACAGGGTCGGACTCTAATTGGCTTTTGGAGAAGTCGTTATCAGAGAGGGTCACACACTTTAAAACCCAGAGTGTGGATGTTTAAATGGTTTATTCAGGACTGACAAGAACAAGTGCGAGTGTGTTTTCTTTAGACAGAATGGGTTTGTCGACTCTTCTGACTTGGATGAAGATTAGACCATGTTTTATTATTAATGAACGCAGAAAACCAGGTCATGTCAAAGGCTTCAAAAATGTTTCTGCAAACACAAGTAGTGAAATATAGATTTTTAAATCACCTGTTATTTAGAAAGAAACATTTTGTGGCTGTTCAAATTGCTGCATTTTTCAATGTATGGTAGTGTAGGAGCCATATTTAGGTTGCTGTATGACTTAGTATTTGTTGTTTCTATATGATTTAGTTTGGTAACCTGTGAAAGGAATTATGTTAGAATTATGTTAGATACTTACCTGATTGTCTTACCTGTCATGTGGTATGTAGCCATTCTTTTGTGAGATATTACAGAAATAAACATATCACAATCACCACATTTCAGACGGAACTAAGTTTCACTGATTTTATGAAATCGAAAGGCCGTCTCGCTTTAAGAACCTCTCAAGTAAGAAATTTAAAATCGGGTGTGGTCTCACTTGGCCCCTTATTGCTTGGATCCCGATGATCGCTGCTTGTGGCTATATTTATTACTATATTACATTATTTGAATTATTCAAAAATCAACAGAAAGACGGTTACTATGATCGGCTCCATTTAATTTTTTTAATTTAAAACAGAGGTGGGCAAACTACGGCCCGCGGGCCACATCCGGCCCGTTGGCGTTTTTAACCCGGCCCGCGGAAGACAATCATATAAACACGCTTGAGCAGATCTATAAACTACAAGCGTCAGTGTTATCACGTAGACAGGTGTTCTAGAGATCCGTCTTTCCAGTCAGTTGTGTTCACGCGAGATTACATTTGCAGAGTGGTGCAGCGCGTGCCATGGAAGTCATTCTGGCGCCCGTGCCACTGATGATCTCGAGAACACAGGATAAAACTTTACAATGAGTGGTCCTAAAAAAGGAAAGTGGACAGTGAGTGCAGGGTGTTCAATAAAGAATGGACAACTAAATATTTTTTTGCTGAAGTCCGATCAAAGGCTGTATGCCTTATTTGCAAAGAAACCGTTGCAGTTTTAAAGGAATATAACATCAAATGGCACTTTTCCTCCAAGCATGCTAATTATGCTAACAACCAGTCAGCGCAAGCACGGACGAATACAGCTCAGCGGTTGCGGAGTGAATGTGAGTATTAACTCATTTATGTCCCTGTCTGCTATTATAGGTGTATTATGAGCAGCTGACCTTGCTTCTGCTTGTATCTGTTCCTGGACTTTTGCCTGTGGAGGTTATTCTGATCTATGAGCGGCCTTTTGGAATATGAAAACCTGTTTGGAACCTGTGTTTTGATTTTTTGAGGACTGGAAATATTTCAGTGAGTGACTTTGAACCTGAAAACCAGTTTGGAGTTTTTTGCTTTCTTGAGCCGTTTTGTTTGATTTTGTGGGCTGGATGGATCCAGTGCCAAAACACTGAACTGCAAACATGTTGGCATGGTGTGGTACCCAAACTGTTGAACTGCAAACATTTTGGAATGGTGTGGTACCTCTCCTACTAATGGTGGTTGGTTGTACTGGCAGGCTAGAAGTGGATGGTTTTTAAAAAAATAATAATAATAATAATAATAATTCAGGTGTAAATCTACGAGTTCAATGAAATGTACAAAAATGATATGTACTGATATGTAATTTAGTTCAATTTAATGATATGCAATTTAGTTGTATGTATAAAATGATACAAATATACAAATACACTGGCATCCTACTCATCCTGGCAGCTCAAAGATGTAATTTAAGAATTAAGTGTGCTACTTTTCTTACTATCACGTGTGTGTGTGTATGTGTGTGTGTGTATGTGTGTGTGTGTATTACTTTTCTGGATGGATCCAGTGCCAATCTATTGAACTGCAAGCATTTTTCTGCTCTGCCTTTGTTGACTGAGAACTAAAATAAATGTCAATCTGATCTGCATTTGGGTCTCTGTCAGTGAAGGCCTTACAATAACACTAAAGCTTTTCCGGTTTATGTTCGATATGTATGAATTTGGTGTTGGCCCGGCCAGCCTGGCAAATTTCAAAAGTCAATGTGGCCCCTGAGCCAAAAAGTTTGCCCACCCCTGATTTAAAAGCAAAGTTTTTTCATCAATTCTTTGGCATTAACGTCTCATTTTAGTTTTCAAATTTTGTATTCCCGAGATCATTTCCACCATGTCACTGCTGCTCACACAGAGGGCAGTTAGTTTGAGTCTCAGGTGCAGTTTGTGGGATTCGTTACAGTGTTGTAGTAAATTTCACAGTGAGTTCAGACACATCGCAGTCGGATCAAGTCCCATTTTGTGCTGCAGCTTCTCACATACGTCCATCTGACCCAAAGACTCTGTGACAAATCATCAGTGTGCAGTGAACAGAAACAATCTTCCTCCTCAGGACACTGATGATGAAGCTAAAACCTCTGCTTCAGTCTCACTATTAGAGAATGGGTCTTACTGAGGAGCAGGTCATGTGACTCTCAGAGAGATGATCTTACCCCAGTGTCTCCAGTTTACAGTGAGGATTCTCCAGTACAGCAGAGACATGCTTCACTCCTGAGTCTCCCAGATTATTATAGGACAGATGCAGTTCTCTCAGGTGTGAGGGGTTTGATCTCAGAGCTGAACTCAGAGCAGCACAGCCTTCATCTGAGACACCACACCGCCACAACCTGCAGAGACACAATGACACACACTTCAACAGATTTAATACTGACTTTAAAGATGATGTGTCTGATGATGGACTGTCTCCCTTCTCTTGTCCAATCACAAGATATTATTAGCCACAGGCTTGCTCATTGGGGATAGATTAGGGATAAAATTAGCTCATGTTTTAAGTCGTTCAAATTCTGTAAAGCTGCTTTGCGACAATGTTTATTGTTAAAAGCGTTATACAAATAAACTTGATTTGATTATTAACTCTGACCAATTATTAAAGCTATTTTTCATTATTCTTGACATCGAGTCTACAAGAGGTGTAAAGGTTTTACTGGTTTAAGGAAAAAAAGAAAAAAGAAACCTGACTCATCTGTGTTTAACAGGGTTTTCATTAGTAACCGACTGCCGATCGAAATCATCGGTTGTAATGACGTCTGAATCGGTTGTTTTTTGTCCAAATGCAATTTTCCCGTAATTGTTCAAACTTTCTCGTCTGACTTACTTGATAAGGAAAGCTGTTACCTGCGCGCCGTTTGGTTGCTGAGGCTGTGTACATGTGACTAGATAAAAGGTGGGAACTGATTGGTTAATCCTTCTTATATCGTCCAATCATTTAGCGCGTATTAAATTATAGCATATCACATGGTTCCCACATGGTAAGATGGCGACCCTATCCCGTATGGTATGGCATGATGGCGACCGCGAAAAAATGAAAGCGAACGCTGTTCAATTTCGGCTTCGCAGAAAAAACTGGTAAGTCTCGCGGAAAATGCCCAGCAGTGTTCTCCACGGGCGCTTTTAAAGTGGCGCACTGCCCTTCCCTTGGCCAAAAAAACCCCCCCCTGTGACTTCATCAGTATTCAACAAATAAATCATAAAGTATTTGCTTGATTATAAATTTTAAACTATTTAACACGCAGAAGACCATTAAACGAATGCATACGGGGCGACCTGAAGTGGCCAAAATAACGAGCCAGCAGCTAAATAACTCTGCAGGTGTTTGTAGCGTTATTGTGCAACGGGTACGCTTATCTATAGTCTTTTCTGACCCTACACCATTACAGTAATCATATAACAGCACACACACACACACACACACACACACTAGTTAAGTTCAGGTCTTTTATTTTACGTATCTGTGATCGTGTAGGCGAGAGCTGCATTTTCCCGTTGCTTCAGTGTTTGTTTACTGCAGGACTTCCGGGTTCCTGGGTCAAAGGACCCGAACTACGGAGGCCGGGGTGGCTTTGTAGTGCCAGTCTCAGGCACGAGCACCAGCTCGTGCATGGATTGGAGTGGTTTCACCCAATTAACATTAATTATGTGTCACATCATCACATTATCTCTAGCCGCTTTATCCTTCTACAGGGTCACAGGCAAGCTGGATCCTATCCCAGCTGACTACGGGCGAAAGGCGGGGTACACCCTGGACAAGTCGCCAGGTCATCACAGGGCTGAGACATAGACACAGACAACCATTCACACTCACATTCACACCTACGGTCAATTTAGAGTCACCAGTTAACCTAACCTGCATGTCTTTGGACTGTGGGGGAAACCGGAGCACCCGGAGGAAACCCACGCGGACACGGGGAGAACATGCAAACTCCGCACAGAAAGGCCCTCGCCGGCCCCAGGGCTCGAACCCAGGACCTTCTTGCTGTGAGGTGACAGCGCTAACCACTACACCACCGTGCCGCCCTTAATTATGTGTATTGTAAAAAATATATGCATTTATTGTAATTGGGTAATTTGTTTATGCATGGAAGTTCATTTATTTTTCTCACACAGAAAAATATATCATTAATTCAGGGATGCGCAACAGGCGCATCAGTCTCAACTGAAATGTCAAATGAGTCTCACATTGACAATAAAGATATGTACAGTAAGAATGCGTTAATTTTCTGTAAAATGATTTTAACAATGATTTAGCATTTCCTATCCATTTATTGGCCAGTTTCACTGTCAAAAAAGCCCAAAGTCCGTCACCTTCAGGGGGATTTTGTCCCCCTGGCCCCCCACTGGAGCCCCACCCCCTCCTTTTATTTTTGAAAAGTGGAGAACCCTGCCCAGTTTGCATTTTAAAAAAGTTATTGCTATTTTGCATGTTTGTCGTTATACATTCGATTTCTTTATTCTGCAAGCGTTGGTGTTGTTCTGATTTCCCAAATCTTGATTGGGTTTTGTGGCATACGAACTGTAATCGCCATGAGACCCAGGAATGACTTGAATTTCTATTTCAGATGGACCATGGAGACCTAACGACTGGCTGTTAGAAATTGCAAAATTCGTTTTCGGCTCTGGGCTCCGCCCCCCTGGTCCTCCCACCAGGGCAACATTTCATCTGTTTTCCATACTAATGAAAACCCTGCTTTAACTGTATTTTTATCCCCACGTATCAAATTCTCAGTGTGGTTAATTAGTGCTTTAATGCAGAAGTGATGAGTTTAATGAGGAATATATTTGTTCTGCATGTTGGACTGTTACAGTCAAATTCAATTGAAAATCAATAATGTACACAAAGAGATGATCTTACCACAGTCTCTCCACGTTACAGTGAGGATTCTCCAGTCCAGCGCAGAGACGCTTCACTCCTGAGTCTTCTAGTTTATTCCCAGACAGATCCAGTGTCCTCACAGTCAGATGCAGTTCTCTCAGATTGGAGGTTTCTGAGTTGAGCGCTGAGACCAGAGCTTTAGCGCCGCTCCCTTCAATTCTATCACAACTGATACTGAAGGAAATAAAATAAAACAGAATAAACTCACCCAAATGATCAAAGTCAGGTTGAGATGAAGCAGGCAGAGTTAGAGGCAGAGTCATATTTATCTGAACAGCTCAGACATTGGATTTGTTCTCTAATTAGTGAGCTACTGAAATGATCACCAGCCCCGTGCTGAAGGGGTTTTATGGAGCGACTCATGATGAGCTCGTTGGATAACAGTGTGTGTGTGTTGCCAGGTGCTCCTTATTTGTTCCTGGTGCCAGTGATGTACAGACGGGACATGTTCTTCCCCTTACACTCTGTGTGTTGTGTCTCCCTGTCTGACTTTCCCTGTGTGTGGGGGGTAAAGACCTCTCCCAGAAAAGGACACTGAAGTTTGAGACAGAGCTTTTTGTTTCAGAGACAAATAAACACACCAAAGAGCGACAGCATGAAAAAGAATAAAAGCTGTGAGAAGGTCAACACAACAAAAAAGTTACAATTTATAAACGCTGTCAGGACATTACAACAACAGAATAATTAGCGCGGAATCAATTTACATTAGGCCAAGCAAAAAATAATAAATTGTGTTTTCTGTCACAGGGGCGGCAAGGCAAGGCAAGTTTATTTATATAGCACATTTCATACACAATGGCAGTTCAATGTGCTTTACAGAAGTAAAAACAAAAACAGTAAACAATAGAGAAATAAAATTACATAAAATAATTTTCTTTATTCTAAAATAATTAATTAAAAGAATTAAAAGAAAATAATAAGAATTAAACAATAGTAGAAATAAAATATTAAAATGCCAAAAAGAAAAAGGAGAAAAAGAGAAAAAAAAAACCCTAGCAGAATACAATAGAATAAAGTTAAAATAAATTTAAAACATGCAGAGAAAAAGATTATAAAAAATGTAAAAATATTAATTATTTAACAGAAAGCATCTGAAAACAGCTTGGTCTTTAACCTAGATTTGAAGCTGCCAACAGCAGGAGCATTTTTAATGTCCTCTGGCAGTTGGTTCCATAGCTGCACTGCATAGTAGCTAAAAGCTGCTTCACCACACTTTGTTTTAACAACTGGTTTTAATAGTAAATTTTTCTGTTGCGATCTGGTAGATCTGATTGGGTTAGGCCGCTGCAACATATCAGAGAGGTAATTGGGCCCAGTACCATTTAGAGATTTGTACACCAGCAGCAATGCTTTAAAGTCAATTCTGTAGCTTACTGGAAGCCAGTGAAGGGACCTTAGAATTGGAGTAATGTGCTCTGTTCTTTTTGTTCGTGTGAGAACCCTCGCCGCTGCATTTTGAACCAGCTGAAGTCGTTTGATGGTCTTTTTTGGCAGGCCTGTGAAAAGGCCATTGCAGTAATCAACCCTACTAGAGATGAAGGCATGTATTAGTTTTTCCAGATCATGTTTTGACATAAGTCCTCTTAGTTTGGAAATGTTTTTTAGGTGATAAAATGCCGTTTTAGTGATTGCTTTCATGTGACTGTCAAAGTTTAGCTCGCTGTCAATGAAAACACCAAGATTTTTAACCATTTCTTTAGTTTTAATCCCTTTTGTGTCAAGAATAGTGGTAATCCTGAGTCTTTCATGTTTTTTTCCAAATAGAATTATTTCTGTTTTATCTGTGTTCAGCTGAAGAAAATTTTGTGACATCCAGCTATTGATTTGATCGATACACTGGTAGAGACATTCAAGGGGGGCATAATCATTTGGTGATAGAGCAAAATAAATTTGGGTATCATCTGCATAGCAGTGATACAAAATTGAATTTTTATTGATAATTTGCCCAAGTGGGAGCATATAAAGGTTGAAAAGTAATGGTCCAAGAACCGACCCCTGGGGGACACCACAGGTCAAGGGCATTGACGTTGAGGAACAATTTCCCAGGGTAACAAAGAAGCTTCTATCTTTTAAGTATGATTTTAACCAATTGATAACTTTACCAGTCAATCCAACCCAGTGTTCAAGTCGATATAGCAGTATGTTGTGATCAACAGTATCAAAAGCTGCACTGAGGTCCAGTAATACCAGGACCGATGTTTTGCCTGCATCAGTATTAAGACGTATGTCATTTATAACTTTAATCAGCGCTGTTTCAGTGCTATGATTGGCATGAAATCCTGACTGAAAATTATCAAAACGGCTGTTTGATATCAAGAAGGCAGTTAATTGATTGAAGACAATTTTTTCCAGGATTTTCCCGATAAATGGTAGATTTGATATTGGCCTGTAATTATTTAACACTGAAGGATCCAGATTATTTTTTTAAGAAGGGGCTTTACAACAGCTTTTTTTAGGGACACAGGAACAACACCAGTCTCCAAGGATGTATTTATAATTTGAAGCACATCTGTAATTATAAGATGAAGAACAGACTTAAAAAAGTTGGTGGGCAGAATGTCCAGTTCAGATGTTGAGGAACTGAGATTTTGTACAGTTTTTTCAAGAGTCTCATAATCAATTAAACAAAATTCTGACATTGTGTTAAAGTTATCTATCTGTGTCATTGGTGATTGCAGTTTTTCAATTTTTTGCAACTGAGATATATTATGAGAAATATTCTGCCGTATTTTATCAATTTTACCTTTGAAGAAGGATGCAAACTCATTGCATTTATTAACTGAGAGAAGTTCAGGTGCTAATTGTGGTGGGGGATTAGTTAGCTTCTCTACTGCTGAAAATAGCACACGGGCATTGTTCATATTCCTGCTGATGATATTGGAGAAGAAAGACTGTCTTGCTTTACGAATTTCATAATTATAATTACAAAGCATCTCTTTATGGATTTGATAATGGATGTGAAGTTTAGATTTGCGCCATTTTCTTTCAGTCTTTCTACATTCTCTCTTTAGCAGTTTAACAGCCGGGTACTGCTTCCATGGTGCTTTCTGCTTATCATTGATTCTTTTGATTTTGAATGGAGCAATATCATCCATAATTTGGGTCATATTTAAATTAAAAAATTCCAGTAAATCATCTACAGAGTCTGACATTTTGGTTGAGTTCTGAGAGAGAGCTTGCTCAAAGAGAACACGTGTTGTCGTTTATGACTCTCCTGCCTATAGTCGTTGAGCTATTCTGAATGTGAGGAGACATAGAAACTTCAAAGAAAACACAGAAATGGTCAGATAAGGCCAGGTCAACAACAGTATAAGAAACAGTAAGACCCTTTGTGATGACGAGGTCAAGAGTATGACCACGAGAGTGGGTCGGTCCCTGTACATGTTGTACTAGGTTAAAGTTATCAATAATTGCAAATAGTTCTTTGGCATAAATGTTATCAGTATTATCTACATGCAAGTTAAAATCCCCAGATATAATAAGACAATCAAACTCTAAGCAAATGACTGATAACAATTCACCAAACTCTTCAAGAAAGACTTTGGCTGAATGTCTCGGAGGCCTGTAAATAGTTAATAATAATATGTTAGGAGAGCATGTAACAAGTGCACATAAGTGTTCAAAGGACATAAAATCACCAAGTGAGGATTGTTTACATTGAAAAGAGACTTTGAAAATATTTGCGATCCCTCCACCTTTCCCTTGTCGGGTAACATTCAAAAAATTAAAATTTGGGGGAGCTGCTTCGATAAGGGTGGTAGCACTATTTGCTTGATCCAGCCAGGTTTCAGTTAGAAGCAAAAAATCAAGATTGTGTTTACAAATAAGATCATTAATTAAAAATGACTTGTTTAAAAGTGATCTAATATTCAGAAGGGCTAGTTTTACAGTAATATTTGGTTGTGCACTCTGATGCTGTTTTAAAACAGGAAGGAGATTAGATTGGTTCACCCCCAGGGTTAAATGTGCTCTATGTTTCTTATCAACACAGGAATAGTGTCAACATCGGATCCCTGCTTTTTTCTACATCCATTTGCAGGGACCCAGAGTACATCAAACAAGACTTTCTAAATGTTCCATTTGGTTTGAGGGTGAAAGGACTGGAGATGACATGTATCTTCTGGATGGTGAAAAAGATTTGTAGCCAGCTGAAAGTCCTGGACGAACACAATTTTGATGAACTGGGTACACTGCTTGTCGCGACAAATTTGGACTAGAAAAAGAGAGTGTAGCCATAGGAAGCAGTTTTTTCATGCTATTTGGGAAATCCATCCGAGGAGAAGTGGAGTCGTCTGTCCTTGAATGTTGGGAGGCCTGCAAGTCAGATGTTTGTGTGTCCTTGATGACGACTTGCAAAGATGATTGTTTAGGCTTTGTAACTATGTCAGTCTGCGACATCTTATCAACTGTTTTCCTCGGTGCTGGCTGAGAAAAGATTGCAAGTTTGTAGTGGTCTGCTAAGACTTTGGCTCCAATCCAGCTGAGTTCAGTGCTATTTGGCTTGTAGAATTCTTTGCGATTCCAAAAAAGATTAAAATTGTCTATGAAATTCATACCAAATGAAGAACAAGTTTTTCCAAGCCAGGTGTTAAGACTGAAGAGTCGAGAAAAAGCAAAACTTCCTCTCGCTGGGAGTGGGCCACTGATAAAAGATTGAATTCCAGTCTTGTAGAGCTCAGAAAAAAGTTTTCTGAAATCATCTTGGACAAACAGCTGTTCTCTGAAAACATCGTTTGCTCCCACATGTACAACAATACGCTTAATCGTTTTATGCTCGGACATGAGTTTCAAAATGCTGTCTTTGGTGTCAGAGATGGATGCATTTGGAAGACAACAAATAATCATCTCATAACCTTTTAATTGCCTTACAGTGGAATCACCAAGAACAAGGGTTGTGGGATCAGGTGGTGTTACGAGCTGCTTTTTGCCTCTTCTCACAGCTCTTCGATCTTGGTGCGATCTCTTTTTACTATGTGTTTGTCCACTTGACAAATCCTCTTCCACATCCCTGAGGCATTCAAATTTGTTCTGAAGCTTTATGGGCTGTGGATTTTCCATAGGATTGTAGATCCTATTGTAATTTGTAGAACGAGCTGGTGTTGAAGTAATTACTCTTCTGTTTTTGTTTTTAGGCTTAGCACCCATCATTTGCCAGTTTTCAGTACTCACATTTTGTACAGCTTGAGTGATGAATTCTTCCACTTGGTCTGCAATGTCCTCAGTCTGTCGGAGCGCAATCTCTGCATTCTCAGCCACTGTTTCTGTACTCCTTTCCTGAGATATCGCTTTTAATTCGTCCGTTTTTGGCAGAGCATTAATCTTTGATTCCAGAATAGAAATCCTCTGTTCTAATTCCATGCATTTTCTGCAGGATTTTTTGCTTCCTGGCATTTAAAAAAAAAAAAAAAAAGTGGAAATTAAAATTAAATTTAAAAGCTTATAAAGATGAAGAAAAGAGAAGAGAAAAAAAAAGTGGAAATTCAATGAGAAAGTAAAGTATAGAAATAAAGATTAGGAAAGCAGGAGCAAAGCAAAGAAGCGTCCTACTCGCTTGAGTAGGCGGCACGGTGGTGTAGTGGTTAGCGCTGTCGCCTCACAGCAAGAAGGTCCGGGTTCGAGCCCCGTGGCCGGCGAGGGCCTTTCTGTGTGGAGTTTGCATGTTCTCCCCGTGTCCGCGTGGGTTTCCTCCGGGTGCTCCGGTTTCCCCCACAGTCCAAAGACATGCAGGTTAGGTTAACTGGTGACTCTAAATTGACCGTAGGTGTGAATGTGAATGGTTGTCTGTGTCTATGTGTCAGCCCTGTGATGACCTGGCGACTTGTCCAGGGTGAACCCCGCCTTTCGCCCGTAGTCAGCTGGGATAGGCTCCAGCCCGCCCGCGACCCTGTACAGGATAAGCAGTTACGGATAATGGATGGATGGATAATGGAATGGTTTTCTGTCACAACCTCAAAAAATTCAGGGTACGATCGTCAAATTTTTTTCCTTTTCTTTCAGAACCGTATTAAATTGGTACGTACAAACAATTTGGTGACTAAATATCAAACTGAGTTATGATGGAAATTTATTATAATTATATGCATGATTGCAGGATTTCATGAAAATAAAAATAATATTTTTGAGGTGTTTTTCTTCTTTGTTCATACACCACCGCCCAATGTTTAATCCCACAAACGCAACATCAACACTTCATAATGTTCTGCTTTATCAGTTCCACAATGAATGCATGAGCATGAAGATGTGTTGATAACAGTAGCTGCCGTAAGACAGATTGGAGTTGACAGATTGTGGGCTGTCGTAAAGTTGTTGTCGTAACTTAAGCATGCGCGAGTAAAGCGACACTGGCTGTTAACTGATTGTACAGTTTAATGTCAGTTTCGGGTCTCGTTTTAAAATGACATGGAAGAGATTCATTTTAATATTCATTAAAATAACGGTTTTGTCACATCCGCCCCCCAGCCACGAACTATCACTGGCGCCCACGTGCAGTCACACTCTCAACGAGCAGCGCGTGACTCAAGGACCAATTACAGGCTGAACACAAACAGACTTCGTGAAGTCACCGCTCAGTGCACTCATGTCTGACCTTCTCGAGCCGTTCTTTGTGTTATTACTCCGGTTTTTGTCTCGGCCTCGACTCGCCTGTCTGTAGATCACATGACCTTTGCTCGTCTTCCGATTTTGATTCTTCCCAATCTTTTGGAATTGTATACCTGCTTATTGTTTTTAGAATAAACACACTCTTCCAGCGATGACACCCGTCTACCGCCACTTACACGACAGTTTTACTGAATCAATGTTCAAACCTTTCCAGCAGATCTTCAAGTGGGATGTCTGCACTGACCTGAGCACCTTTTTCAGTGGCGCTATAATTGCAGGCGGACACGAATGCTGATGTGTGATTCTGACTGGGATTGTGTGTGGAGGGATGAGTATGGGATAGGTTTATATTGGCTGTGACTGGTTTTCATGCATGTGAAGTGAACGTTAAATATCGCATGTGTTTGCGTTACGTTTGTCACCATTTTGTCGCCAATTGGTTTCCCGCGAGAATCACGTTGAATTCCCGCGTGTTATCGCTGTCGTCATGTGGTACATCAAATATGGCTGCGCCCGTAGGTGCGATTGTTTCTGAGCAGCGGTAAACGTTTTCCATCGTTTGAAATGCTTGATACTTTAAAAAAAAAAAAAAAGACTGCTTGTATTTTTCCAACACTTCAGAAATGTTCAGGGTTGGACGGGCGACCGGAAACAAACTTTTTTTGAGACCTTGTGACGTTTTAAAAATAAATAATAGTGCTTCTAATAAGCGCTCTGTGAAAGGCTGTTTTCACCACCTGAATAAAACCTTTTATTAGACAGACACGAGTGTTTTACTGGGAAACACGCCACTCGTATTTTTCATATGAAACACATCCTGGAGCTGAGTGACACATACAGAGGATATTACACGGTGGCACAAAGACATGAAGTTTATCTTCGAGCGGTGAATGTATAGATCACGAGGGAGCGAAGTGAACAAGTCAAATATTTTTCAACACGAGAAGATAAACTTCAGATCTTCAATCCAACGTGTGATTTTCTTTTTATTATATCGACACGTTCACAAACAAAAAGTCCCCAAATTTATCAAAACAACTCACTGATTTCCTCACGAGTGACAGATAGAGATTTACTGCTGCATTCATGTGCTATGGGAAGATGATATTTTCCAGTTGGGAAGTGGTATTTACCAGTGTGTTGTGTTCACATGCTTTTGTTGTTGTTGACAAATTAAAGATGGTGGACCAGATTCAGAATCAGGCCTGTTATTTGGCTAAAACAATTATAGATTGCCTTGTTCATCAGCTGCAGCAGGAATACGAGTTATCAAAAGTCAAAAAATGCTAAATATTTCCTGATCATGACAAGTAGAGATTTTCTTAACACATTGAATGCCACGCAGTTTTTGGAAATTTGGCTGTAGCCACAATGAGAGTAGCCAGTATCTAGATCATTGTTGGCGTTCTTTGGACAGCCACAGAATATTTTGTATTAGGCTATAATATACATATTATAATAATATAATATACATAACATGACTCGTTTAAAAGGTGAGATTCAGCTTTCCGTAGGTGAAAACCACTTCTTTCTTGGTTCATAAGCTAGTCTTGTACCGCTCGCCGCCATGTTGAAAAGGTTAAAGTTCATCTCATCTCGGCAACTCGTGTATCAAAATTTTCTACGAGTTGCCCAGTGGAAAATACCACAAGAGGGGGCGTTCATGTGTGCTTTCCATGTCGGTGTTTGGTATTTACCATAATTCCCATAGCACATGAACGCACTCTACGTCTCGGTTTTGGTTCTCCATGTCCCGGATGGAGCTCGGATGAAAAACACGAGCGGTGGATTTCCCAGTAAAACACTCGTGTCTGCGTCATATTTCCCGATATTTCACCCCGATGACGTCACTCCCAGCGTTTCCCCGCTGATTAGACGCGCGTTGTCAAAATGGCGAACCAGTTCAAAATTAACTCTTTTGATTAACTTGTGTCCATATAATATAAAGAACATTACACGCTCACTTCGCTCACTCGTGATATGTACATTCACCACTCGAAGATAAATTTCAGATCTTCGTGCCACCGTGTAATATCCTCTATTTATCAGGTCACTAATAACAGTAAAGTTTTGTGGAATTATAATTTTGTATTACTGCAAACTCCACATGGCTCTACAGGCCCAGCGTCTGTGTAATTACATTTCAGCTACAACACAAATTTAATGTGGAGGGATGTGAACAAAAAACCCTCACACTGCACTCAGTGAAGGTTTTACACAGAAAAAAACCCTCAATGTTTACGGGACATCGGAGCCTGCAATAGTGGTGTAATTTGTAAATATTGTAAATAAACTGTTAGTATAAAGTTCTGTTTGATTATTTGTTCAGTTTTGGAAATGTGGTGTTTGTGAGTCTCGTTAGCTGGCTGTCACTTCCATCTTCAGCTCACAGCTTCCACACTTCTTGGGACAAAATGGCAGAATGTGAGACGTAAACATTTTTCTCCTGAAATGACATCAACTGGTTTCTACTTCTTTAATCGCTGAACTTCAGTTTTATTCAATTCTACATGCAGCTGTTTTCCCCTCATTTATCTACTGATCTATTTGTATTAACACACTCTGGATCACCTGAAACTCAAAACATCCCAAAGTGCGTTTCTGTCAAAGTGCTTTCAGTTTCTCTCTTTCTAACAGTGGAACAGTAGAACAGTTCTATTCAGCTTTACTTACACGGCTTTCCTGGATGCTGCAATCACAGGCATCACCTTCACAAGAACCCGATCTGTTACCTTCTCTGTACTGGTATATTTACTCAGATCAAACTCCTCCAGCTCCTGTGCTGAAGTCAGTAACACAAACACCAGAGCAGACCACTGTGAAGGAGAGAGTTCACTTCGTTTCCCAGATTTCAGGTAGCGTTGGATTTCCTCCACGAGAGAATCATCACCCAGTTCATTCAGACAGTGGAACAGATTGATGGATTTTTCTGCAGGAAGATCATCTCTACTGATCTTCTCCTTAATGTACTTAACTGTTTTCTTTTTGCTCTGGGAGCTACTTCCTGTCTGTGTTACTAAGGCATCTAAGAGTTTCTGATTGGACTCCAGTGAGAGACCCAGAAGAAAGCGGAGGAACAGATCCAGATGTCCAGTCGTAGATTTTAACGTCTGATCTACAGCCCTCCTGTGTAAATCTGAAATTGTCTTAAAGGACCGACTCTGATCAAGAACATTTCTCTTTTCCTTCATGAAGGTCAGATGTACATACAGAGCTACGAGATGCTCCTGAATGCTCAGATGAACAAAGCAGTACACTTTACTCTGGTGAAGCCCAGGCTCCTCTCTGAAGATCTGCGTACACACACCTGAGTACACTGCTGCTTCTGTCACATCAATGCCACACCCTCGCAGGTCTTCCTCATAGAAGATCAGGTTGCCTTTCTCCAGCTGCTCAAAAGCCAGTTGTCCCAGTTTGAGCAGCATTTCTTCATCACTCTCCTGCTTCTTTGAGTATTTTTCTCTGATGACGTTTGTCTGAATGATGAGGAAGTGTGTGTACATTTGAGTCAGAGTCTTGGGGATCTCTCCACTCTCTGCTTCACCCAACATTCTCTCGAGGACAGCGGCTGAAATCCAGCAGAAGACTGGGATGTGACACATGATGTACAGGCTTCTTAATGACTTCAGGTGTGTGACGATGTTCTCGGCCAGGCTCTGATCACTGACCCTATTCCTGAAGTACTCCTCCTTCTGGGGGTCATTGAACCCTCGTACCTCTGTGACTCGATGGACGTACTCGGAGGGGATTTGATCAGCTGCTGCTGGTCGGGAGGTGATCCAGACGAGAGCAGAGGGAAGCAGATTCCCTTTGATCAGGTTTATCAGCAGCACACGCACCGATGCTGATTCAGTTACATCACACACTCTCACTGTGTTCCGGAAATCCAGAGGGAAACGACACTCATCCAATCCATCAAAAATGAACAGAACCTTTTCCAACCTGGACATTTCTGTTTCTCTGGTTTCCTTAAAGCAGACATGAAGGAGCTCCATCAGACTCAGGTTTTGGTCCTTCATCAGATTCAGCTCTCTGAAAGGAAGTGGAAATATGAGGGGGACGTCCTGATTTGCTTTCCCTTCAGCCCAGTCCACAATGAACTTCTGCACAGAGACTGTTTTTCCGATACCAGCCACGCCCTTTGTCACTACAGTTCTGATGGGTTCGTCTTCTTCAGATAAGGGCTTAAAGATGTCGCTGCATTTGATTGGTGTTTCCTCTGTTGCTTTTCTCCTGGACGCTGCCTCAATCCGTCTCACCTCATGTTCTTTATTGACGTCTCCACTGTCTCCCTCTGTGATGTAGAGCTCGGTGTAGATCTCATTCAGGAGCGCTCGCGTTTCCGGCTTTATCATCACTCCATTTAAACACTGAAACTTCTTCATCAGATTTAATCTGAACTTTTTCTGGAATTCATTTACAGCAGGAGATTCTGGGGCGTGTCTGTGTGACGGGGTGAAAGAAGAAGACGCGGTGAGACCTGGGCTCCAATTATTACAGTTTAACGTCACAGTTTTTTCTGACTGGTTCCCATAGATAACCGTTCTTTAGGATGCTAACACTATGGATTTACCGGATTTGATTGTATCTTTTCCACTGAGCTCTATATAAAACCTGGAGAGCTCAGAGCCTATTCCCCGCTGTAGAGACGAGTGAAGCCGTCTGGCCGCCATATTACCACTCCCATCGCGTGTCTCTGGCTTGTGTGTTAAACCGTGGTATCTCATCAAATTTGCCCCAAGAAAAGTACCTCCTGACTCTGCCCCCTTTCATTACCTCCTCTTATTTTCTCAACTTGACCCCCATTCCTGACACATCTTTATCGCGCTCTGCTTCACTGTTAGTATTTTTTTCCCTTTTCCAGTTCAGTCTCTGATCATTTTTTTCATGGCTCTTTTTTTTTTTTACTAGAGCGGCAGCTATAATTATGGACTGTTGATAATTGTCGACACCTTTTCAGATTTACCAATA
Organism: Neoarius graeffei; assembly: GCF_027579695.1. Taxonomy (NCBI): domain Eukaryota; kingdom Metazoa; phylum Chordata; class Actinopteri; order Siluriformes; family Ariidae; genus Neoarius; species Neoarius graeffei. The sequence goes on along the minus strand of NC_083584.1, from coordinate 3,794,405 downwards.
AAAACAAACAAACAAACAAACAAACAATCGTACAAAGCTGAGTTTCAGTTACAGCAGTTATTATCGGTTAATTAATAAACCGGAAGACCCCACCCTTTGATCTTCTTGTCTGATGACACGGCTCGTTACCTGAGACGGAATTTCTTTCAGCACGATCAGCAACTTGAGGAAAACCCGGACGTTATCATCGCAGGGAAGCATGGTGCAAAGATCATGGACATGTTTTTACTGATCAAATTCACCGATATTTCATGATCTCCTCGTCAAAACCTACTTTATTTCTTACTCTTTCATTTACAGCCGCCATTTTGTATCTAAACGCACGTTTGAGAAGTCACGTGAGGTGTCAATAATAGTGATCACTTTCACCGGTGTCCACCATTATCGACACCCTGTGGGATTAAGGGACATTTACGACTGTTATGGATCGATCTCTGTGTGTAACATTGTTGAAGTAGATGAAGTGCTTTAAAAAAATAAAACTGCTGTGATTTATAATTTTTTTTCTGATTTATAACAGAATGGAATGTTTATAGAGTATTTGGAATCCGATTGAAATCAGTAGAATTAGACCTGAATTAAATTCCTAACGTAAAAAAAAAAAAATTACATGCTTGAAATATTCAGATTTTTCTATTCCATTCAGAATTTTTTTCAGTTTGTTGTAAATATCGACCACATATTACAAGATCAGTGGACATTTTATTTTTTGGTTCGAGGAATGACATGCGACCTTTGACCTGGATTTTCATGTGGTTACAATGTCAACTGCCTGTTGTCAACGCATTTATTGGTAAACGACAAAACTAGAAATTAATACAAACAACAACAACGAATGACTAACAAAATGTGATTTACGAAAATACTTCAAAAGTGGAACAAAAAGATTTTCTGACGCAGGTTAAACATCAATTGATTTGTTTACAAACATTAGAATTACCTCCTCATTTATGTCAACACCAACATCCATATATTTATATAAAAGATTTTATATTTACATACCTGCCAACCTTGAAAAAATTTTCTAGTCAGGAACATTTGCATCGATAATCTGACACAGTCACAGTGTTCATCCCAGATATCAATGTCAGATTTTCAACAAAAACAGACAAGACGATCAGACAGTTTTTCCCCTCTCTTCCTATAGGGGGTCCACGCAAACGGCGCTGTGACACACGTGTAAAACTGATTACACGCTAGCCATCAATACTCACAGGTGAAATGTCCGTCCACAACCTTTGACCTGACGATTTGGACAGTTCATTGCTGCACATGTAGGCATTTTTCTTCTCATTTTTCTCACCGACTACATAAATAACTCGTCCAATTTTGTGGAGCTTCCAGTCGTCTAAATGACAGTTCCGCTACGTGGTGGGAGTGGTAAGATGGCGGCCAGCTGGCTTCACCCTGACGACCCTATGAGCTCTCCAGATTTTATATAGAGCTCAGTGATGTTTTCTATAATCTAATCCTGTAGATAATAACAGCAGAGAGGTTTAGAATACCAGAGCGTCAGTGTCACGGTCATGTTGTTGGGTTTGATCTTACCCTGTATCTGTGATGAAGATCTTTTCTCTTCTGTCTCCTGCCTTCTGTAAAACACTGAGAACAAAAATAGTAGCTGTTAAAGACAACAACTTTAATCCCTTTAATACTGGAGTCTCAGATTTAGTCCCAATTTTACTGCAATAAATGGAGCAAGTGAATAATTATTTAGAGAACACAGAACTAAATACAGCAGCATTGTGGACCTGGAGAAAAATCTGTCCCTGTTTTAATTTTAGGCTTCTAGTTTTTTTTTCCTTCTTCCGACAGGCCCCTCCAAAAGTACTGGAACAGCAAGGCCAGCTCTTTTGTTTTTGCTTTACACTGAAGACATTTGGGTTTGAGATCCAAAGATGAAGGAGATAAGAGATCAGAATTTCAGCTGGTTCAGTTCTTTTTGCTTAGATTACCATTTCTGGCTTTAGCATTCAAAACATTAGCCATAAGACATTTTCACCTGAATAAATGTTTACACTATTTCCTCTAAAGCATTTACTGAAAGCATTGTAGCATCACTAAAGACCAAGGAACTATAATAAACATCAAAACAGCTGCTAATGACAGTGGAGCACATCCATTACTGTGACTTTAACTCCGAGAATTATGGGATGTTACCTGTGTCCAGGTGACGGGTTTCCAGTTTTAAAGTTCCAGGGAACATCCATAGACTCATCGCTCTTCATGGAGACACAGCTGGGTTCTGGTGAGTCTGATCTCTTCATCTGGACTTCACTGTACAACATTATAGACACGCCATTAAATAAACCATTTACACTTTTAGAATGATTTGTTATTTTGACTTAATTTGACCAACAGTGAACAGTGGAATGAGTCTTTATTGTTTATTTCAGTGATTTTGTTCACCATTACTCTGACTTTTATTGCCACATCCAGATGAATTTACTTCCTGATGATGTACGTGACACTGTGAAACACTGAACTGCACAGTTATTGATATTAATTACTCTAAAATGTTTACTGAAAGTACTGTAGCAGGATTATGGCCTAATTAAAGTATAACAAACTGATAAATATCAAAATTCTGCTAATGATCTGAACTGGATAAAGGAATGTGTAACATGGCCTTTCACTCTGCAGTGACTTTAACTCTGAGAATTATGGGATGTTACCTGTGTCCAGGTGACGGGTTTCCAGTTTTAAAGTTCCAGGGAACATCCATAGACTCATCGCTCTTCATGGAGACACAGCTGGGTTCTGGTGAGTCTGATCTCTTCATCTGGACTTTACTGTACAGCATTATAGAGTGGACATGAGACAGTTTTTCTTACACAGAATTCCGACACAAAATACTGGCGAGATGAATTTGTATCATATCATATTTCACCATATTTCTGTTCAATATTCATTATGACCTCCACCTCTTCTTACACACTCGGCGGCAGCAGCAGCAGAGGGAGTAGCATATGTGACGACACTAATTTGGGATTTTAATCATTTAAAGCACAATTTACCATCAAACAATCTTTCTACGTTAAAGGGGACCGGTACAGCATTTAAACATGATCGATATCGATATTACAAGCACAAATTATAATAACACACACACACACACACACACACACACACACACACGTGCAGCTACCTGATTAGCCATCATAAGTAGCTTTAAGTGCTTAAAGGTCCAAAACATGTCAAGTTTTATTGCACATGGGCAACCAATATGACGTCAAGTCGCTGATGGCCAGGTAGCGGAAGTTAAGTGCAGGCGATGTAAACATACTTGCGAGCCTGGATTTAGTCAGATGAAAAAGAGTCATCTTCAAGTCAGCAGTATGGACGAGCCGATTTATTTATTTATTGCGCGTGTTAATGCAGATGTAGACATGCAGTGTGCCACAATAGTGTATATGGTCTAAATATAGGCTTGTGACAGCTCGAAGCTGAGTGAGAGTTTATAGCAGGTGAAGCGTGGAGCACCGCACAATTCAATTGGTCTCTTTATTTACAGAAGACAGATGGGTTTTTAATTTGCTTGAAAAATAAAAATCACATGGGATTATTTACTAACACATTTTACACTCATCTGGAGCTCTGCTTTTAGGCAGTGCCAAAATATATACATTCTCTTTGAACGGCTGTACTATTCCAGCTCATCGGCTTGCACGGCCTGAACCCCTTTTCCGTAGACGGTGTTGGAATATTGTTGGCACAGCATCGAGTTTGAGTCGAACGTGACCTGCGTAGCCCAAGAGCTCGGCCTGAAGATTCCTTTCAAAGCAATCGGACTCAAAATGGTCCTCACAAACAGAATTTCTGCCAAAGGAGAGTTTCTAAAGTGTGACCTGTTCAAGTTGTGTAGCCACTGTTTAGCAAGTCATTTACGTCACTTGGTTGCCAGAAATGGAACACAGAAAAAACACTTTCCCGTATTATCACAGTGATTATTTTTGCAACCACAGGTTTTGCACCCTGCTATTTTTCAATTATAAATGTTGTAATGGGTGATTTCAATGTCAAAGTGGGAAATCAGAGATCACAATCGGCAGTTGGCCCACATGGTCTCGGCGAAGTTAACGAACGCGGAGAATGGCTCAAGGATTGGTGTGAATGCAACGACCTGATTATCACAAATACTTGGTTCCAAAACCCACCAAGACGCTTATATACTTGGAAGCAGCCAGGTGACCGAGCTCGAAACCAAATAGATTTTATCACCATCAACAGAAGATTCAGGAACTCGGTCACACAATCACGTGCATACCCAGGAGCTGATTGTGATCGCGATCACAATCCTGTGATTGCGACACTTCGGGTCCGGCTTCAACAGCGAAAAAAAGGTCAGAAATGAAAGGTCTACAACTATGGAAATATAAGCAGTGAACTCAAAGACAAAATCAGGAAGGAAGCTCGTCAATCTCTAAAGTTGATTGACCGAAGCAGTGTGAATGAGTCTTGGGAACAATACAAAGATACTCTCACCGCGATCAGAGATAAATACATCCCAGAGAAACCAAGACAACTACATAAGGGATGGATGACAGAAGAGATCCTTGAGAAAATGGACGAACGACGAAAGGCAGTGAACAGTACCAGAGCCTCAATAAAGAAGTCAAACAAATGTGTAATGCTGCATCCGAAGAGTACTACAATGCAAAATGTGAGAAAATTGGAAAAGAATTCAACTCTAGTTCGAAAGACGCCCATCAACACATTCGAGAAGCAACAGGAAAATCAAAAAAGAGCACGTTCAAGACTGGAGGCATTAAGTCAAAACAAGGCCAACTTTTGCTTGAAGAAGAAGCACAGCTAGCTAGATGGACAGAATACATTCAAGAGCTGTATGGTGATAACACCCGAGGTGATGAGCCCATCACTTTTCAAGGCGAACTGACAGGACCACCGATTACAAGAGAAGAGATTAAGAACGCTATTTACCGGATTCCAAATGGAAAAGCTGTCGGACCAGATGAGTTACCAATTGAACTCGTGAAGCTCTTAGAGGATGATGCAGTTGATTTCCTGCACGGTTTTATGAACAACATCTATGACTCAGGGGAGTTTCCTGAAGATCTCCTAAGATCAATTTTCTTTGCAATACCCAAGAAATTTGGAGCTACAGAATGCGAAAAATTTCGAACCATCGCACTAATGAGCCACCAGGTCAAGATACTCCTTCAAGTACTAATTCTTCGCGCAAGACGCCAGATTCACCCAGAAATTGCTAACTGTCAGTATGGCTTTATGCCTGATAGAGGTACAAAGAACGCCATCTTTATTTTGAGGATGCTTGGGGAAAGGGCTTTAGAGGTAAATCAAGATCTTTACCTGTGTTTTGTCGACAATGTCAAGGCTTTCGATCATGTACAACATGACAAACTCATGATGTTGCTATCTGACCTGGACATTTTTGACAAAGATTTAAGAATAATTCAGTCCTTATACTTCCATCAAACAGCCGCGATCCGTCAGAACAACTCTCTCAGTGAATGGGTGAAAATCAAACGAGGAGTGCGACAGGGATGTGAACAGTCACCAGACTTTTACAACCTCTACAGCGAGCAGACCCTCCATCCTCTTGACGACCTAGAAGGCTTGATAATTGGAGGTGTAAACATCACAAACATTAGGTATGCTGATGACACGGTTTTAATTGCGACATCAGAAGAAAAGCTACAGAGGCTAGTGGATTGTCTAGTAAAAGAAAGTACAGAATATGGCTTGGCTATAAATACAGATAAAACCGAATGCATGGTCCTTTCCAGACAACAACCCAAGAATTGTAAAATCACTGTGAACGGAGTACAACTCAAACAAGTACAGCAGTTTAAATACCTTGGCTCAATCATTACAGACGACGCAAAACCTACAAAGGAAATAAAGTCCAGGATAGCACGGGCAAAACAGGCCTTTTCTTCAATGAAGAGTGTTCTTTGCAACATGAAAATCTCGATTAACACCCATCTACGAGTTCTTCAGTGCTACATCTGGCCCATTCTGTTGTATGGTGCCGAGTCTTGGACGTTGCGCAAGGCAGACCTGAGTCGACTAGAAGCAGTTGAGATGTGGTTCCTGTGTAGAATGCTCAAAATTCCTTGGACTGCGAGGAAATCCAATGTCGAAGTTCTTCAAGAAGCAGAATACCAACGAAAACTGCTTGCAATAATTCGGGATAGACAAATAAAATTCCTTGGGCATATCATCCGAAAAGGAAAACTAGAACACCTGGCACTCTCTGGAAAAGTCCCTGGAAAAAGATCATCAGGAAAACAACGGCTGACGTTGATGGACCAAATCAAGCAGTGGTCCCAAAAATCGACCCAAGAACTGTTCCACTTGTTCTACACTAGGCAACTGGTCGCCGATGTCTTTTGATATGGCACCCAACAAAAAAAAATTTTCAACAAGGTTTTGTTCATCCGGCAACATCGCAGTGTCAGGAGCAGCGAGCCAATCAAGATACAGGAAACCTATCGATGATTCTACGTCATGTTGACCTCTGACACCGCCAACAAAATGGAAATATGGTTGCGCCCTTAAGTGAGCGTGAATATTAAAAAAAAAAAGAATTTTAAAAGCACTGATTTATGCAATACAGTGTGACAATACAGCGCAGTCAAAATGCATTCGTGCAAAATATGTAATATTTCTCTCCTCTGTTTATTTTTCGCCGTGGGTTCCCTTTGTAAAGGAAATTTACTTTCAAATAATCTTTCTCCATCTCATCAGTCTGGTCCTGTGAAGCCTGTTTTGGGATACGACTCGTATCGTGGCTTTAGTGTATCGGCTCATACCTACTCTTTACTGTTTAACTGCTTTATTATTTTATAAGAACATCATTTTACTGACAGTGAACAGAATCTGAATGTTTAAAGTGGTGACTGAGAACTTTTCATTCGGAGGATAAATTTGTGTTCAGTTATTCTTCTCATATCTACTCACTCCATATTTCAGATAAGAACAGTTAATGACTAAAATATTACAACATGGCAGTTTACCGGTTTTCTGAGGGTGGGGTCACATTATCTGTGTCCAGATCCCGGCTCTCCATTTTTGAATATTAGTGTATGGACACACAGCTCATGGACTCACTGCTGATTCCTGAAGACGCGGATCTCTTCTGCTGGAAGGAATTTCACTCCTAGAAAAGACAAAAACAAACATGCAGTTCCAGCTGAAAAACCATCAGAATAAACAGGAAATGCCGAGCTGGAAATAAAATGTTTTCCAGCTAAACTCCCCCAAACTCTCTGAGTGTTTAATAGATGAGAAATGGAAGAGAGAAACTCGAATATAGAACACACAGCCGATAAACAGCAGCTTTACAGGGAAGAGGATTTCAGTTCCGCAGTTTTACTGCTGTTTTTACACGAGCTCAGTCAAATACAACCACATTTCTCTCCAACACAGCACTTACTTTTACTCAGCACTCCATGCTGGGGGACATTAATGTCCCCGTTTCGACCTGCTGTTGCAGTTTTTTCTTTATTTTTCCAGCAGCAACGAAATGGCGTCGAGGCTAAAAGAGAAACACTTTCACTTCTGGAAAACAACTTCATCTTCTTCTGTGTTGAATGGTGGTTGGCATGCCAGCTTAAAGGTGCATTACCGCCACCTACTGGACTGGAGTGTGGAACAGAAGATTGGCAGGAAAATAAATCTCATCTCATCTCATTATCTGTAGCTGCTTTATCCTGTTCTACAGGGTCGCAGGCGAGCTGGAGCCTATCCCAGCTGACTACAGGCGAAAGGCGGGGTACACCCTGGACAAGTCGCCAGGTCATCACAGGGCTGACATAGACACAGACAACCATTCACACTCACATTCACACCTATGCTCAATTTAGAGTCACCAGTTAACCTAATCTGCATGTCTTTGGACTGTGGGGGAAACCGGAGCACCCGGAGGAAACCCACGCGGACACGGGGAGAACATGCAAACTCCGCACAGAAAGGCCCTCGCCGGCCACGGGGCCCGAACCCGGACCTTCTTGCTGTGAGGCAACAGCATTAAGCACTACACCACCATGCCGCTCCCTGTGTAAACTTTGGGGACGTTAAATTTCTTACACAGCTGACCAAAAGAGGAGAAAACCCCATCAGAGTAAAGGTCATTAAAAGACCCAATGCCCAATTTCTGCCAGTTCAAAAATGATTTGTCTATTAAGGATGGTGTACAATTGTGGTTAGAATGAATAAAAAGAGAAAAAGACGTCCATCCAAAACGACGGCCCATCTGAGTCCAGACCCTTAAAGTTGCTCTGACAACCGTATTTTTGGAAATGTTTGATGAGGGGTCGGGGTAGAGGAGTAGACCAAGGCTGGCAAAGAGGAGGGTTGACAAGACAGGGCCTCTAAGACATACCATCAAGGTGCATCAGCACCTGGATCCTCATACAACCAGTGTACTATTGCACATATATTGGAAGCCCAATAATAGGCTTGAAAGTCTGGTGCTGCCATACCACCAAGACACTTTGGATGTTGTAGCACGCTTCTCGCTATACACGGTGATTTGTAATTCCATACAAAGGATGAAATAACAGTTTAATTTGTGAAAAAATGATTTGGGAATAAATGCAGGAATGCACTGAAAAAGATAAGTAAATTTGGGAAGAATGTTCATTCGAATCGAATTAATATAGGGCTGTGCGATATGGGAAAAAATGAATATCCCGATACATTTTCTCCATTTCACGGTATGCGATATATATCTCGATATATTTAAATCTCCTCTAAAGGACCCCATGAAATCTAACTTTTACTCTTTACTGTTTTCACTACAATCCCTGCAGATTAAATAACATTCTTGGTTAACTTTACAGGTGGTTTTCAACAACACATTTTACATTTTCATGTTTGTGATTAATCACAATTGAATTGAAATAAGACTATTTTTATTCAACAAAGATGAGGCACAAACTGCAAAAACAATCTTGAAAATTGCAACAAAGGGGCAACACAATACAGAGCTGCTCAGAGCTCAAACAAATAAAGTGCAAGCTCAACACTGAGAGAGACATTTAGCCTAAATAAGAAAAGTGCTCATTCATTAAATTATTTTAAAAAATAGATCTCCAAGCTATTAACCTGACTACTGAGAACCACTGGAACATTCACAATAGAGAGAGAGAGATTGAGGGAGAGAAGAGAGAGATCTGCAAAACATCATTTTTCTCTTTGCACACTTTTGAACTGAATGTTTTCTGGCTCTGCCTCTCAGATGTGTAGAATTCCGGTATTGCCTTCTCTGTAAAATGTCTGCGACCAGGCAACTCATATTTGGGATTGAGTGTGTTTAGTAATTTCTGGAAGCCTGGTTTTTCCACTATACTAATTGGGATCATGTCTTCGGCAATGAAGTGAGTGATTGCATCCGTTATAGCTCTCCATCTCTGACTCAGTTCCTCATATGGGGGGCTTTGGAGAACGAGGCCGCTGGGGTCATTTGTTTAGCTTGTGGGGGGTTTTAGCTCGTGGGCAAGTAGTTCGGAGTTTAAGAGACTCTTCATACTGTACCGGGTGAGTTTATGGAACATATTTGTAGCGCTGCTGCCTTTTGTGATGACAGGTTTTTTTGCACACTTTACAAACTGGCATTTGCTGTTCCACGTCCTCCTCGCGATATCCAAAAAATGCCAGATGACTGACCCCTTACTAGTTCTTTTAGGAACCAATTCGTCCGCTTCCATTTTTAATTTGTCGCTGAAATTGACAGAGCTTACACGGTAGCCTATGCAGCACCAGCGACTGCACGAACTGAGTCAGCGCTGTAAACCGGAACTAGGAAATCTTCCCGCCGGCAGTGCTGCCAGATACTGCTGACGTTTTCCAGCCCAAAATATGTTCAAAACCCGCCAAAACGCACTTAAAACCGCCCAATCTGGCAACACAACCGAAACTAGAAAATCTTCCCGGAAGTTCCTTTCAGCACCGAGATGTCGCCCGGGATTGGTTGGCGAGTACGTGACGTTTTTGTTTTCTTTCCCCTTAGGCAGCCTCTCGCGTTACTGCCTGAGGGACAGGGAGAAAACCACCAGAAAAGGGTTTAAACAAACACAACAAACGCAAGTCGGAAGATGACCATAAAATACTTGCTAGTTACGATATAATAATTTTATGTATCGCACACAGAATTTTCAGCGATATATCGAGTATATTCGATATATCGCACAGCCCTATGTGAACCCTTGCTTGTTTTTCTCTGTCTCCTTCTGTGGTGTAACAGGACGGTGGAGGATTTACTGCAGAGAGGTGCAGAACCCAACCTGCTGCTCAATGAAGGCGTGGCCACGGTGCATCTGGCTGCAGGGAAGGAATCAGAAAAAGGACTGCGGTGCCTTAAAGTGCTCCTGCAGAACGGCGCTGATCCAAACCTCAGGTCAGGGATAGAGCGGATAAAAATGATTTATTCTTGAATTTCTTTCTTTTAACTTGATTGGGAATATTTGCTTTGAAATGATATTATTCCCCTTTTCATTCTTTTTCCCTCTCCTTTTGTTCCGTCCTGTCTTTTTCATTCTTTTTTTTCTGCCTGTTTGAGATTTGATTTATTTTTTACAACCCCGATTTCAAAAAAGTTGGGACAAAGTACAAATTGTAAATAAAAACGGAATGCAATGATGTGAAAGTTTCAAAATTCCATATTTTATTCAGAATAGAACATAGATGACATATCAAATGTTTAAACTGAGAAAATGTATCATTTAAAGAGAAAAATTAGGTGATTTAAAATTTCATGACAACAACACATCTCAAAAAAGTTGGGACAAGGCCATGTTTCCCACTGTGAGACATCCCCTTTTCTCTTTACAACAGTCTGTAAACGTCTGGGGACTGAGGAGACAAGTTGCTCAAGTTTAGGGAGAGGAATGTTAACCCATTCTTGTCTAATGTAGGATTCTAGTTGCTCAACTGTCTTAGGTCTTTTTTTGTCGTATCTTCCGTTTTATGATGCGCCAAATGTTTTCTATGGGTGAAAGATCTGGACTGCAGGCTGGCCAGTTCAGTACCCGGACCCTTCTTCTACGCAGCCATGATGCTGTAATTGATGCAGTATGTGGTTTGGCATTGTCATGTTCTAAGGCGTAATTTTGGGTAGGGACGCTAGGGACGTGTTCCTACCAATATTCAGCCGCTACTGTGTAATCACGATCAATAAAACCGATGTCCTAACCTGAGCAATGATTATATGGCACACAAAGGGTTAAATGTATGACACTGCTAATAATCCCCCCTCTAACGTAGATATCATTCTCTGATTAGCTACCTGTTTCTCGCTAACTTACATGGTTGGCTATCCCAGCTGTCACTCCATCTGCTGTTAAAGCAGCACACTTCCCACAGCAGCCGTGACTACCCGCCCATCAACCCCCCATATCTCACACGTGCACACCTGACCTACCCCACGCACCCCCCACTCTCCGTCAGCCTACAAATTGAGCTGGACTTCGATGTCCATGCATTCTTGCCCTACGACTCGCATGCTGACTTGAGTATCATGGATGACGGCCCCCCCTCCAAAAAACGAAACATTCGTACATTCTTCTTCAAAGTCAAGAAAGTAAGTGCAGGGTTTCCCTTGAGCTTTAAAAACTCAACAAAATCCTTTTGATGTATGGAAACCCTTCATAAAAGTATTGCTGCGGCTCCTTAGGCAGGTTTAGCAACGTGACAGGACGCATCAGAGCTAGGCTACTGAATAGCTGCAGAGAAAAGGAATACTGGAGCAATTTAACTTGGTGTTAGATAATATCCTCAATGAATGAATGTTAAATTTATAGACCTAACGGTTTTACAGAATGTAAGTAGTCAGATGTAGGCTACTGCATGGCCATGCAGATGTGCGACTTGCATTTCAGAATCAACAGCGTGACAGCCACTGAGTCTGCTGCTGAGTCTGCTGCGTTCAGCGTTTTACAGAGACCTCTTTCTACTACTACTAGGCTAGGCTAGATACAACAAATCCATGGTCCTTTACTGCCACCTACAGACGAATATTGGTAACTGCAGCATGAACATAAAAGAAGTCACAAGCACATCTGCAGTGAAAATCATAACACACGTTACGAACAGAGAAACAGGCAACAAAAAGACATAAATGGGGGGTATACTACAAATGCAATACTAATGTAATCATAATCATGCTATAATAGGCAATCACTAAATTATATATCCAAATATCATTTTAACTAAATTTGAGCTTAATTACAGAATAGAAAATGCCACCAGTAGCACCTATTTATGAGTGTCTCAATAAGGCAGTCAGTGAATTGAGACCCCCCCCCCCAATGTCAAACAATACAGATATTGAATTTAAAAAAAAAAATAAATTATATATATATATATATATATATATATATATATATATATATATATATATATATATATATATTTAATGCTAAAAATGCTTAAAGTTTTTAATTCTTATTTTCATGTATTTCTGTGGAAGAGACAGAACGACTGCTTAAACACAAATTAGGAATTGTGTGGTGTAAAAGTAATAAATCATCAGATTCTAGAAGATCATGTGATATTATGCATCCATGTTTTTGTGGGGAATAAATTATAGTCTATGTCAGAGATTCTCAAACTGTGGTACGCGGGCTCCATTCTAGTGGTACGCCAAAGAATCACTTCATTAAATATAAATAAAATAAAATTTAAAAAATAAAACGTGAAATACTATCCATAATATCCGAATGGATGAAAATATCTTAACACCTGATGACAAGAAAATGAAAGGAGATACAAATTAAGTTAATAATTTTAAAAAGTTTGCAAGTGCTTCTGGGTAGCCATACGTAGCGTACGTACGCATTCCCGCCGGTTCCGCTGACAGACGGTTATCCGCCATTGGTAGACTCGGCTGTGATGGGAAAAGGTGGAGGTGGCTTTGCTAATTATGACGAGTACGACAAAATTACTGTCGTGGCTTAAATCCGCGAATGGGAGCGTGGATCAGGAGAGAGGGAGAACTGAAGAGGACGTGTGTGAGCCGAGTGCAGATGCTAACGACAGTGGCAAAACCAGCCCCAGAACTGCTAGCAAACGGCAGAAACCAGTGAGGAGGAAGTCTGACGAAAAATACATAAAACTGGGATTCATTTGGAGCGGGACAGAGGAGCTGCCCAGGCCGCAGTGTGTTGTATGCGGGGACGTTCTGAGCAATGAGTCCATGAAACCATCGCATCTCAAACGGCATCTTACAACCAAACACACAGCACTAAAGGACAAACCAATGGATTTTTTTTTTTTACGAAAACGTGATGAACTGAAGCAGTCCAAGTCCACCATTCTGTCCTATGGTACACCTGTAGCCAAAGCACAGGAAGCTTCATATCGTGCCAGCCTCCTGATCGCCAGAGCCGGTAAGCCGCACACAATCGGGGAACTGCTGTGTTTGCCATTAGCCAAAGAGATGACACGTATCATGTGTGGAGAGAAAGCTGCCAGAGAGTTAAACTTGGCGCCGCTTTCAAATGACACCGTGTCAAGGAGAATAAACGACATGGCTGACGATGTTAAAAAGACACTGATTGAGCACATTAAGAACAGACCCAGACGTTGCAGGACTGTGTTCACAGAGGCATGCACACCCATCACATTAAGCTCAGTAAGCTGTCAATCAATAGTCAATCAGTCAATAGTCTGTGTATATTTAACATTATAAGCTGTTATTCTTAATGCTTTTCCTCACTTTTGTTTTATTCTTAATCTTATTCTTCCTCTGTTTGTGGGTGTGTGTTTCTGTTTCAGAAAGCAGTCACTGGAGTTAAGAAACGGCAAGAACTGCAGCTATGCATAGCCTGCTTTGATTTTTTTCAAGTACATCAAGTACAGTACTTTTTTTTACTTAACATTTAAGTACAGTACAGTTATTTAACTTTTAAGTACATTTTCATTTAATCTTTAAGAACTGTCTTTTAATATTTATTTTAGTACAATGTTTATTTCACTTTTATGTGCAATTAATTTTATTTGATTCATTATTTAAGGACAGTGTTTTATTTTCCTATATTTAAACACAGTGTTACTGTTCAAAGTACTGTGCGTAATGTTACAGTGGCCAACATTATTAAATATACTTGTTAAATAAAACCTCTGCCTTGTTTTTAATGAATACTTAGACCTACTACGCTACTGTATTTTAATGTTGGTCATTATGGTGGTACTTGGAGAGCCAAGTATTTTCTGAGATGGTACTTGGTGAAAAAAGTTTGAGAACCACTGGTCTATGTAATAATTTTGTCCTTTTTGGCTAGCCCTTTTTGCTGAGGCTACAACCTTACCATGAAACTCTAGTCATTCTATCCCTAATCTGTTCATACACTACCGTTCAAAAGTTTGGGGTCACCCAGACAATTTTGTGTTTTCCATGAAAAGTCACACTTTTATTTACCACCATAAGTTCTAAAATGAATAGAAAATATAGTCAAGACACTTTTCTGGCCATTTTGAGCATTTAATCGACCCCACAAATGTGATGCTCCAGAAACTCAATCTGCTCAAAGGAAGGTCAGTTTTATAGCTTGTCTAAAGAGCTCAACTGTTTTCAGCTGTGCTAACATGATTGTACAAGGGTTTTCTAATCATCCATTAGCCTTCTGAGGCAATGAGCAAACACATTGTACCATTAGAACACTGGAGTGATAGTTGCTGGAAATGGGCCTCTATACACCTATGGAGATATTGCACCAAAAACCAGACATTTGCAGCTAGAATAGTCATTTACCACATTAGCAATGTATAGAGTGGATTTCTGATTAGTTTAAAATTATCTTCATTGAAAAGAACAGTGCTTTTCTTTCAAAAATAAGGACATTTCAAGGTGACCCCAAACTTTTGAACGGTAGTGTATGTCATGCATCAACATATTTTTGTAAGGTGACAGACAGCAGAGAGGCTGGAGGAGATGAAAGACAGTGCAGAGAAGGTAGAGGAAGAGAGGCAGGAAGAGAAAGAGGAGCAGAGGCTGAAGGAGAGGATGGAAGAGGTAGAGGAGGGGAATCCACAGCTGGAGGAGATAGAGGAGGAGATGGAGAAGCGGAAAGAGAGGTTGGAAATTCGCAGGTGAGGTTAATGATGGATATGTCAGTCATGAGATTCAGCCCCACTGTGGCAAATGTTTGTTAGTGTGATGTTGATCTGAATAACAATGCTTCACCCATGTGGCTTTAAAATCAGAGCTTCATGTCAAGGCTGGTTTTCTAAGAGGCCTCGTCATGTATTACTGGTAGTGTGTATGTGTTTACAGTAGTTGCAATAGAGTTGATAAATTTACATTGTGGTAGCCTTTCGGAAGCTCTGCCTTGGATCACTTTTGTGTCCCCACCAATGTCAAAATCAGAGTTACTCCCTTGGTCATGTTGGAAAATGCAAGGTCTTCCCTGAAAGAGACGTCGTCTGGATGGGAGCATATGTTGCTCTAGAACCTGGATATACCTTTCAGCATTGATGGTGTCTTTCCAGATGTGTAAGCTGCCCATGCCACACGCACTAATGCAACCCCATACCATCAGAGATGCAGGCTTCTGAACTGAGCGCTGATAACAACTTGGGTCGTCCTTCTCCTCTTTAGTCCGAATGACACGGTGTCCCTGATTTCCATAAAGAACTTCAGATTTTGATTCGTCTGACCACAGAACAGTTTTCCACTTTGCCACAGTCCATTTTAAATGAGCCTTTGCCCAGAGAAGACGTCTGCGCTTCTGGATCATGTTTAGATACGGCTTCTTCTTTGAACTATAGAGTTTTAGCTGGCGACGGCGGATGGCACGGTGAATCGTGTTCACAGATAACGTTCTCTGGAAATATTCCTGAGCCCATTTTGTGATTTCCAATACAGAAGCATGCCTGTATGTGATGCAGTGCCGTCTAAGGGCCCGAAGATCACGGGCACCCAGTATGGTTTTCTGGCCTTGACCCTTACGCACAGAGATTCTTCCAGATTCTCTGAATCTTTTGATGATGATATGCACTGTAGATGATGATATGTTCAAACTCTTTGCAATTTTACACTGTCGAACTCCTTTCTGATATTGCTCCACTATTTGTCGGCACAGAATTAGGGGGATCGGCGATCCTCTTCCCATCTTTACTTCTGAGAGCCGCTGCCACTCCAAGATGCTCTTTTTATACCCAGTCATGTTAATGACCTATTGCCAATTGACCTAATGAGTTGCAATTTGGTCCTCCAGCTGTTCCTTTTTTGTACCTTTAACTTTTCCAGCCTCTTATTGCCCCTGTCCCAACTTTTTTGAGATGTGTTGCTGTCATGAAATTTCAAATGAGCCAATAATTGGTGTAAAGGACCACACTAGTCCTTGTAAGTGTTTTGTTATTCTCTTGAGTAAAACTTACATAAATGTGTTTTCATTTGTATTTTATGTTATTTACGAATATAAGATTTAATTAAATTTCTGTTTGTGCTTTAGAATGGTTGGGCTATGAGGTTGAGTGAGTATTGTATGTGTGTGGATTTGTATGGACTTGGGGTGCTGTTTGTCCTTTAAGTGACACCGTAGCTCCACAAGAGGGAGACCTGTAAAGGTAGCAACCAGGTGTGATCAATTAAGAAGCTGCTTTGTTTGAGCTAGGAAGGCTTGATGTCCATGCTTCACCACTCAAGCTTCACTGCAAAAGAAAAGGATATTTTGACGCCTGTTTTACAACAGAAGAGAAATGATTATATGTTGCATCCTTGGTGAGCGCAGTGAGGTATGTTTTGTTTGAAGTTTTTGTAACTTTGTATCAAGTGTTGGAACCAAATGTGAATGCCTTTGTTTTAATATTGATGTCTCAATTAAGAAATGTTGTACCTGTGAGAACGGTATGGTGATTTGCTGTTTGTTTGCTGTTTTGTATACCATGATATAGTTTTCACGGTGCTATGGGTGATGTTGGACTGACTTTGCTGCAAGTAAAATAAAATACACCTTGAGCATCAGTCGAGACTCTCTTTGGGATCCAAGGGTTGCTACAGTGAAAACTCAGCGCTACATCTGGGTCGTCTGCTGGGTCGTTCCTGCCGGGTCGTTCCTGCCGGTTTCATTGCGGAAGACAAGGCCTCCTGTGTTACCATCTTAAACAGAGACTGCAGATGTGGTGAGAGAATTTTATGAAGAGACAATTCCAGATGAACTGAACCTTTTTGGCATAGTCCTTCATCCATGGGTACAGTGACTTTTTGGTTATGAATGAAGTTTTGAGTTAAATGTTTGAGAAGACATGGCTATCTAAAACGCTTAAAATGGAAGAGTAAAGTGAATGTTTAATGGTTTTATTTGAATGTTTTAAATTTTTATTTGAGTGTTTCAAATTACATGGTAAAGAGAAGCCTTGTTTACATTTTGAGGTTAACACAAGCCAGCTCAGGCCCATATTGAATGCAGTTTAAGTAGTAGCCTAATGATTTGTGTTGGGACTATTGTTTTTTTTTTTTCCTTTAATGCTTAAAAGGGATTGGTGTAATAGAACACAAATTAATAAGCCCATTTCAGTTTTATCACATAAAAAGATAACTGCAATCACACAGTTTTAAGTCCAGAATGTCAGTGACTGAAGAAAAGGGTAAATCCACTGGTGAGAGAGACCTCTCTGAAGAACCTCCAGCAGGAGAAGAAAATTCAGCTCGCACACAAGAAGTAGTCTCTGGTACTCGTGAAAGGCAACTCACTGACGGAGGCAAACAGATGCGTGAAGATCAAGCTAAAAAGCATGTAAGGGCATTCTTAAAATCTTATGAATCCTGGAAAGGGATAGCAAAAGAATGTAGGAAAAGCCTAAAGCAATTCTGTTCAAAGGAGGATCTTGATAAGATAAATGAGTACATTCAAAGTGGATATGATCGTGTACATCAGAATTATGAGCCACTGCAGCGCAATTCAACTAACACTCAAGATATTGTGCGGAAAATGGATGCTTGTAATACACTGACCACAGAAATATGTGATAGTGAGTAAACGAATGGAAATGGGCGTTGTCCGTGATACCTTTAAAGCAGAGGTTGAAAAGCAAAGAGTGAGAGTGATTTTAAACAGAGATGAATACAAATCCATCTTTGGTGGAACAAACACTGAAAGTGTCATCTCAGAAGGGACTGAAGGATTGGATGACATGTCTGTAGCCAATTCTAAGGCTTCCAGTAAGCGAGCAGTTTCAGAAGCAGATCTTGCAGCTAAATTGGAGCAAGTAAAGTCTATGCAGGAGATACAAGCTCAACAGAGTAAACTCATTAAGTTGGAAAGTGATTGGAAACTTCATGAGTCACAGGTGATGGTACAAATGAGGCAAAAGCAAGCTGAAGTTGAGTTGAAACTAGAGGAGGAGAAATCAAGGCTGAAAATTATGCAAGCAGATATGGGTGTCAAGATGGCTGCAGCTCGGGCTCGGATATATGACAAATTTGAAGGTGGAGTGGAAAATGAAGTGAGGGAGTGCCATGAATTAGGCCCTGCTAAAACCACTACACTTATGAATTCAAATCGACACCTGAGTGTAGGAGCCACAGTGTTGCACACACCATCTCATAGTTTAACAACCACATTGGCTGACGCAATTGCAAGTTCATTAAGTTTAAATCGCCTTCCTGTTCCTGAACCAGCTGTCTTCTCTGGTGATCCTCTGAAGTTTGTTGACTTTAAAATGTCTTTTCTAACCTTAATTGGTAGAAAACCTATTCCTGCCAGTGAAAAGATTCTTTACTTAAAAGGCTACCTGACAGGAGATGCACGTAAAGCAGTAGAAGGGTTCTTCTACCAGAGTTCTGAAGATGCATATGAGGGTGCCTGGGCAGTTTTAGAGGAACGCTATGGAAATCCATTTGTTGTACAGAAAGCATTCAGAGACAAACTTATGAAATGGCCTAAGATTAATTCAAATGATTCTTCTGCGTTAAGGGAGTTTGCAGATTTCTTAAGTTGTGTAGAAGCAATGCCCCATGTTAAAGGACTGGCCATTCTGAATGACTGAGGAAAATCATAAACTTCTGAAAAAAACTGCCAGATTGGATTGTGCGCAAATGGAGCAGAATTACTGTAGAAGAGCTTGATACATCAGGGGAATATCCAGCTTTCAATCACTTCAGAGTTTGTGTTAAAAGAGGCACGAATAGCCTGTAATCCCATAGCCTCTCCCTTCTTTCTGAATTCTAGAACCCCGGAAGAGAAGCCATCTAAAAGAGCAAAGGCTCTTAGCACAAGTGCCCAATCAAAAGATTACACAAAGGTCTCAGAACGTGTATCATTTTCAAGACTCAGGTTGCCTTGCTTCATCTGCAAAGAAGAATCACATGGCGTAGCCAAGTGTCCAGTCTTTGCTGCAAAGTCCATGGCAGATAAACAGACATTTGTACATCAGAATCATCTTTGCTTTGGATGTTTGTGTAAAGGTCATATCATAAAAGACTACAGGACAAGACATATCTGTGGGGTGTGTGGCCGCCGCCATCCAACCTGTTTGCATGATGAGAGAAGGAGAAAACCTGGAGAAACTACGGTGAAAGATTCCACTTCAACAGAGGGGCAAGTAATTCAAGATATCCATAAAGTTAACTCCCATGCCGTCATTAGAGAGGCATCTGCTACTTCAAGTATTGTTCCTGTTTACCTGTCATCTGTGAATGAACCTAAAAAAGAAATTCTTACATATGCTCTTCTTGATACACAGTGATTCAACCTTTGTCCTGGAAGATCTTGTCAGAGAGCTGAATGTAGTCACTCAACCATTGCAATTGAAACTCAGCACAATGACTGCTGTAAATACAGTTATCCCCAGTCAAAGTGTGGTTGGCCTGCAAGTTAGAAGCTTCCACAATGACAATCATATTCTGTTACAGCAAGCATATACACGTGACTTTATTCCTGTTGACAAATCTTGTATACCAACTAAATTTACAGCATTGCAATGGTCTCATCTTAAACATCTGGCACACGAGTTGCCATCACTTCAAGACTGTGATGTGGGCCTGTTGATAGGCTATGATTGTCCTTTAGCTCTGGCGCCTTTAGAGGTCATCATTGGGCATGAAAATGAGCCATTCGTGCAGAGGACTGAGCTGGGGTGGAGCATCATAGGTGCAAATCCACATCTGGACAGACAAGGAAGCCAGAGGTTCGTGTACAGAGTTCTAGTGAGGGAGATTGCTGTGCCATCTCCTGCAGATATTCTGAGAGTTCTGGAGTTGGACTTCAGTGACAGAAATTCTGAAAGCAAACTTGTTTCACAAGATGATGTGTACTTCATTCAGCACCTTAGTAAAACAATACGACAGAGACCAGATGGTCATTTAGAGATGCCTCTTCCGTTTAAAGGCCAAAGCCCTCCTCTATTGCCAAATAATAAACTGGCCATAATTCGTCTTCAGCATTTGAAAAGGAAATTAAAAGCCAATCAGCAATTCCATGATCATTACAAGGTCTTTATGGAGGAAGTGATCAGCAATGGCGATGCAGAGCCGGTTCCAGAGGCAGTAGTTGAAGAGGTCTGTTGGTTTATACCTCATCATGGGGTATACCATCCTAAGAAACCTGGCAAGCTAAGGGTGGTCTTCGATTGCTCAGCTAAATTTCATGGCATTTCCCTTAATGACACCTTACTGACTGGTCCAGATCTCATTAACTCCTTGGTGGGAGTTCTCTGCCACTTCAGAAAGGAAGCTGTCGCCATCATCTGCGACATTGAAAGGATGTTCCACCAATTCTTTGTTACACCTGAGAACTGTAGTTATTTGAGGTTTCTATGGTGGGAGCATGGAGACCTTGAACATGAGCCCAAAGAATACCAGATGGCTGTCCATATTTTTGGCGCTGCGTCTTCCCCAGGCTGCGCCAACTTCGGCTTGAAGTATTTGGTGCAACAGTACGAGTCTGACTATCCTTCCGCAGCTGCCTTTGTCACAAACAGTTTTTATGTTGATGATGGGCTGTTGAGTGTTCCCTCAATCAAGGAGGCCTCTGAATTGATCATTGAAGCCCAGCAGTTATGCAAAAAAGGGGGTTTAAGGCTCCACAAATTCAATTCAAATGAGAGAGAAGTTCTCAGTTGTGTGGATCCATCCGAGAGGGCAGCAGGTGTTGAATGCCTGGATCTCAGTCAAGATTCTGCCTTGTTGGAACACGCTTTGGGTCTTCAGTGGTCAGTCCAAAGTGACCACTTCACTTTCAATGTAAATATGAAGGACAAGCCTGACACTCGTCGTGGCATTCTGTCAGTAGTTGCCTCTTTGTATGACCCTATGGGGTTTGTGGCCCCATTTATTCTGAGTGGAAAGTGTATTCTTCAGGAGCTGTGTCGCAGGAGTGTCCAATGGGATGATCCACTTCCTGATGATTTGCGCCCACGGTGGGAGGAATGGAAAACTGGCCTTGAAAGGCTGAGAGAAGTTTCAATTTCTAGATGTTATTATCCACCACACTTTGGCAAGATCGTGAGTATAGAACTGCACCACTTTTCAGATGCTAGTACTGTGGGATATGGTGCATGCTCTTACCTTCGATATAAAAATGACCACAACAAAGTCCACTGCAGCCTTGTCATGGCCAAGGCTGGGGTTGCTCCTTCAAAGGTCATCAGTATTCCTCGTCTGGAACTTTCAGCTGCTGTGCTTGCAGCTCGACTGAGTGTCTTGCTGAAATTAGAATTGAACATGAACATTGATGAGTTCTTCTGGACAGATTCTAAAGTCACTCTAGCATACATTAATAATGAGGCACGGAGATTTCATGTGTTCGTTGCAAATCGTGTCCAGTCAATAAGGCAGAATACTAACCCAAACCAATGGCATTATGTTGATACTGCAGAGAACCCAGCGGATCACGCCTCTAGGGGGCTTGGAGCATCGGAGATTCCATTAAATAACTGGCTATCTGGCCCTGAGTTCTTGTGGAAAGAAGAGTTTCAATTTGAACCCTGTGCATCAAACAATCTCATGGTTGGCGATCCAGAGGTGAAGGCTGTCCAAGTGTTTACATTAAAGATGAGCAAGTGCACAGACATGCTCGAGCGCCTGTCTAGAATTTCATCTTGGACAACACTCCTAAAGGTAGTGGGAAGAATTAAAAGACTTACCTCTGTACAAAAGTGTCTCTCAGATGTGGTGACTGTCAAAGAACGTGAAGGTGCAGTCAAAGTCTTGATTAGCCTTGTCCAACAGCAGTCATTCAGCCAGGAGATCAAAGCACTTGAAATGGGGCACAGTCTCCCAAGTTCCAGTCCCCTCTTTAGGTTCGACCCAATCTTGAAGGAGGGCATACTCCGTGTTGGTGGGAGACTGAAACATGCAGCTCTCAGTGAAGAGTTTAGTCACCCAATCATCTTGCCCAATAAGGGTCACATTACACAGCTCATTCTGTCACATTATCACTCTAAAGCAGGGGTGTCAAACCTGATCCATAAAGGGCCATGTGGCTGCAGGTTTTCATTCCAGCCATGCAGCAGCACACCTGATTTGGCTTATTCAATCAACTGACACACCCACCCTTTAATCAAGGGTGGGTGTGGCTGCAAGTATTTGACTTTGTGAAGACAGTTCAGTTGATTGAATGAGCCAAGTCAGGTGTGCTGCTGCATGGCTGGAATGAAAACCTGCAGCCACAAGGCCCTTTATGGATCAGGTTTGACACCCCTGCTCTAAAGTATGCCATCAGGGCAGAAGTCAAACTCAAATGGAGCTCAGAGTAAATGGATTCTGGATCCTTGGTTGCAGCAAGTTGGTCTCTAAGCTCATTCACAAGTGTGTGCCGTGCAGGAAGCTGAGGCGTCCTGTTGAAGAACAGCGGATGGCTGAGCTGCCCAAAGAACATGTTGAAGAATCTGCTCCATTCACAAATTGTGGTATGGACTGTTTTGGCCCCTTTATCATTAAAAGAAGTCGCAAGGAGCATAAGAGGTATGGCTTGATACTTGCCTGTCTTTATTCCCGAGCTGTGCATATAGAGATGTTGGAAGACCTGTCCACGGATTCATTCATCAATGCTCTTCGGTGTTTCATCAGTCTAAGAGGAGCTGTGCGCCAACTCCACAGTGATCAGGGCAGAAATTTCATAGGTGCCAAGAATGAATTAAGAGAATCATTCAAACAGTGCAACAACCAGGCCCTGGAAAATTTCCTGGCTGAGAAGCAGTGTGAATTTGTGTTCAACGCTCCCTCAGCAAGCCATGCTGGTGGGGTTTGGGAGCGTCAAATACGCACCATTCGAAATGTCCTGAATGCTACATTGGCCCAAAGTGCAGGTAGGCTTGATGATGCCTCTCTGAGAGCATTGTTCTATGAGGCTATGGCTATTGTCAACAGCCGCCCTCTGAGCACAGATGGAATAAATGACCCTAACTCTCTTGAGCCTTTAACACCTAACCATCTTATTCTAATGAAATCAAAGTTGGCTCTTCCACCTCCTGGGAAACTTGTAAAAGAGGATGTATATGGCACCAAAAGATGGCGCAGGATTCAGTATCTGATTGAGCAGTTCTGGAGCCGATTGAAAAGGGAGTACCTGTCTAATATCTCCGTAAGGCAGAAGTGGCATGTCCCCCGACGCAATCTGAAAGTGAATGATGTGGTCATTGTCAAAGAGGAAACCCTTCCAAGGAACCAGTGGCAGTTAGGACGAGTGGTGGAAACGACTGTTGATAGTGATGGCTTGGTGCGAAGAGTTAAAGTGCAACTAGGGGCCCAGAGGTCAATTAAAACTAGTTCTCCATCTAGATCCTCCATCATAGAAAGACCAATACAAAAGCTGGTTCTGTTACTTGAGAGTGAATAGTTACAAAGAGTGTACACACATACATACACACAAACACGTACCATACAAATGGTTGGAATATACATAGCTTACTGTATTTTGTGAACATGTTTTATACTTATTTGCACATATTGGTGTGGTGATTTGGTCCTTTGGAATTTGAGAATCATGTGTGATTTGTGGCAACATGACATGATTGGTGGGAGTGTAAAGGACCACACTAGTCCTTGTAAGTGTTTTGTTATTCTCTTGAGTAAAACTTACATAAATGTGTTTTTCATTTGTATTTTATGTTATTTACGAATATAAGATTTAATTAAATTTGTTTGTGCTTTAGAATGGTTGGGCTATGAGGTTGAGTGAGTATTGTATGTGTGTGGATTTGTATGGACTTGGGGTGCTGTTTGTCCTTTAAGTGACACCGTAGCTCCACAAGAGGGAGACCTGTAAAGGTAGCAACCAGGTGTGATCAATTAAGAAGCTGCTTTGTTTGAGCTTGAGCTAGGAAGGCTTGATGTCCATGCTTCACCACTCAAGCTTCACTGCAAAAGAAAAGGATATTTTGACGCCTGTTTTACAACAGAAGAGAAATGATTATATGTTGCATCCTTGGTGAGCGCAGTGAGGTATGTTTTGTTTGAAGTTTTTGTAACTTTGTATCAAGTGTTGGAACCAAATGTGAATGCCTTTGTTTTAATATTGATGTCTCAATTAAGAAATGTTGTACCTGTGAGAACGATATGGTGATTTGCTGTTTGTTTGCTGTTTTGTATACCATGATATAGTTTTCACGGTGCTATGGGTGATGTTGGACTGACTTTGCTGCAAGTAAAATAAAATACACCTTGAGCATCAGTCGAGACTCTCTTTGGGATCCAAGGGTTGCTACACTTGGCATGAAATTTCAAAATGTCTCACTTTCGACATTTGATATGTTGTCTATGTTCTATTGTGAATACAATATCAGTTTTTGAGATTTGTAAATTATTGCATTCCGTTTTTATTTACAATTTGTACTTTGTCCCAACTTTTTTTGGAATCGGGGTTGTATTTGCTTGGACATAATTTGTTTTAAAGGTCCCCTTGCATCGTCTTTTCATTAATTGTGCGGTGGTCTCTAGTATGAATGAATGCCCTGTGAGCCGGTTTTGGTGAAAAACATGGTGTGGTTCTCCTGTTTCAGGCTGTTCTAGTTTGGTGGAGGAGTGGGTGGCGGGAGAACGACAGGATTTCAGCTCTTACTCATTAATATTCATGACATGTAAACGTGTTACCTCTGATTGGCTAACAGCAATCAGTAAACGTGTTACCTCTGATTGGCTAACAGCACTGTGACGCTACCTCCAGTGGGTCAGAACAAGTGGATGTGGGTGTCTTTTTGTAAAAACTGTTTTGATTGGCTATTATGGTCTCAACATCGATGTTTTGACCAATAACAATGTAGATGTGGCAGCGGGGGCGTGGCCAAGCGTCGGTCTGTGAATGGAGGGCGGAGTCAGGGAAGGTTGTGGCAGAATCACTGCACCTGATGGGAATTAACGTGTTTGTGTGTCTTCCCCAGTGGCCGCGCCCTAGAAGAGGAGAGGGAGAGCAGAGGAAGGGAGCTCTCTCCCCAACCAGAACGCACGCGCGCACGACTGGGAGGGAGTCATTTATTTATTTAATTGAATACTCCCTGCAGCAGCGGCTCTCATCAAGGCACGAGGCACGGAGCGGAGCTTGCCTTGGGGTGTGTGTGGAGGGAATAACGTCCCCTGGCTGGGAGCTGACGGGCCCTGGCAGCGTTGGTTCGTTCGGGAGAGGGCAGGGATCACTGGCTGCCAAGTCTGGGGAGGCTGGGACCTAGGGTTAGGTGAATTATGTCCCGAGGCGCGGAGCTAGCCCACCCAGGGAGCACTCTTTCGTTCGGGAGAGGGCAGAGGCCGCTGGCTGCCAAGTCTGGGGAGGCTGGGACCTCCCCTGCCCGAGTTACAAGCGTGCAAATTCAGGCTGGAGCCGCCGTTGAAACGAAACTGATGCGGAGCGCCGTGCCTCAGAGCGAATTATGTCCCATGGTGCGGAGCTAGCCCGCCCTGGCAGTGCTGGTTCCTTCGGGAGAGGGCAGGGATCACTGGCTGCCAAGTCTGGGGAGGCTGGGACCTCCCCTGCCCGAGTTACGAGTGTGCAAAGTCGAGCTGGAGCCGCCATTAGAAACGAAACTGATGCGGAGCACCGCGCCGCGCCTCGGGGCGAATTACGTCTCTCTCCTCGCGCTTTCTTCCCGTGGGCGGTCACAAGCCAAGGTGGGTGAGGCCATGAATACTAATTTTCGAAGTGACGTAACTTCGTATGGCTTTTTCAGGGTCACTCATTTTTCCGACTATTTTCTTTCATAAGCTAATACAGGGAATGGGAGTAGAATTACATTTTCACATGCAGCATGCATATGCAGCATGCATATGCAACTTGGAGTGAACTATGGCATTTCAAAAAGAGCCAGTATTAAACGTTTTTGGTGGAAGGGCACCTTTAAAGGAGTGATTTGTGTAGCATTTGTTTTGTTAGCGGAATAAAATTTGTGCATTATAACCCCTGTTTTGCAGAAGATTGTTGAATAAAGTCATTTTTGCACCGTTCTCTTTATCACAAGCTTTTTGTCATCAGCATGTGCTCTGTTTGAACACATTTCCCCAAGCTGTTTTTTCTGTGTTCAGGTCTGGTGAGGATCTGACTCCGTTACACATCGCTGCGTTATGGGGTTGTTATCAGAACCTCAAACTCCTGCTGAAGAACGGAGGAGACCCGAGTCTGAAAGACCAGGTGAGCATGTCCACTGTGGGAACCACTAACCTGTGTTTCAACACTAAAAATAATCGAACATTTTATTTTGTTCCGTTCATGCATATTTTAAAATATTTTCTTTTTTTTTTATTGTACAATCTTTTGTTCTTATCAATTAAACATGTTTATGTTTAAAATGCGTTCAATATAAGGAGAAAAAAGACGAGAATAGGTTCTATATTTCTGTAACATTGGATTTCACTGATAAACAAAGTGGTATATTACAGTTACATAATCAAGAATATGGTATATAATCTTTATTTTAAGTAAGAGATTTATGTATACTGTATACTTTAATGTTATTGTGTGTGTTCAGGATGGGAATAAGGCAGTTGATCTGGCAGAACAGGAGGAAAACAGTAAATGTGCCAGCATCCTTCAGGAGTACGAGTCTCACACACCCCAAGCTGAATATGAGGATTTGCCCAAATTCCAATACTGTAAGAGATTTTCTTTACTATTCCACTAGAGTTAAAGCTGTTAAAGTGAATGTAATGCCTTATTGTAATGCTTTAAAATGAATATATGTCATTAGTAACAACCAAAATGAATAAAGCAGAGGGAAAAAATAATATAAATTATTTATTTTATTATCAAGCACAAAACTATTGATAAATCACGGCTTCCGGATCCCGGAAAAGGCAGCCGTGCCGCAGGGCTAATCTCGCATGATGTCACGTGTGGAACCGCAGTTATCTGGGTCATTTTGGTTCATCTGACTCCATGTTTGTTTACTCACTGAAATTGGATATTGTTGTTGTAATCTTACAAAAATAACGATGTGAAAGCATTGTTGTGTTTGGATGTTCAAATCCATATACAACAGAACATTCAGTTCACAAATTTCCGAGAAATGACACTAATCTAAAGCGACTGTGAGGTTTGCAAAAACGAAGCGGGTAGATTTTGTCGCCTACTAATAATAAATCTGATTCATCAAGTGTTCATCAGCACCAGAACGACTACATGGGAATTACTGGTGCAAAAAAGAAACCCGTTGATTTCATAAATGACATTTGATCTGACGTTTAGACAGTTCATCGATTTCCCCCATTATCGCCCACTTATTTTCTTTTAGTAATTACACTGCATAAGTGTATGTTTTAGAGGTTATATTTCTGTACTGATTGAGGTACATGTAAGTATTTTTCCTATATTGCAGCAGCCAGCTTAGAATAAAAATCCACAAACCAATCTGTTTCCCCAATTCTTTCTGGCTGATGGTGCGCTATCGGCGCTGAGCGGGACTGTCGTGAACTGGCAGGTTCTGGTCTTGGGGGCTCGAAAAGATAACCATTTGCTCCAGAATATCCTTGATAATCATCTGCTCCTTCATCTGACATATAAGAATCCCAATCACTATCAGAATTCTCTCCAAAACGTGATTCCATATCAAGACTGCTCTAACCACTGCTGCACACGGGAACGAAATTAATATCTGGATCTTTGTTACACGTGATGCCACGCAGCCCTTCAGGATCTTGCGGTTCAGTCTCGGCAGATTTCGTGAAAATCGGCTGATCTTCTTGATTTTCCATTAATTTATGGCCTTTTGGATCAGCTATGGTTCAAAAACACATGGGCAATCAACATAATGACTGTTGCTTTGTATAAGGAAAAAAAGTGTGGTTTAGGGGCATTACATTCACGTTAATAAGCAGTGACCTACACGACATGTTTTGGTGGCAATATATAGGCATGTACGGTAGGTGTGTCTTTTTGAGTCCATATAAGGAAGTTTGTAAATAGGAGGAAGGAAGTCGTTGACTGCCAGTCAACTCCCACTCGGACACACCCAGCTCCTTTCTAGTCACACCAAAATGTCTTCCTTGGACACACCCACTTTCCCTATTCGGACACGCCTGTTTGTCCCTTTCAGCCATTCCCATGTGTCTCATTCAACACCAGCCGTCAATCTCAAATAAACATCCCTGGAATCTGTCTGTCTTTTCCAGCGCTCTACTCAGGCCACTTGGTGAGAGACTGCAGTGGGAACCTGACACAGATGAGTGATTTCGGAGATGAGCTGCTCAGCAGCACCCGATATTCCTCGTTTTACCGTAAAGCAGAAAGTAACGGGCTGCCAAGGGCCAGAGACCCTCACGAGTCCTGGCTCTCCGACATCTCTGGTTTTACTGCACGTGATAGTGACGTGTTTAACAGAGAAGTGGGCGGTTCTCTTCCTCCGGTTCTCTCCAGTACTCGCCTGTCAGGGATGGACTTTAAGAAGAGTACAGAAGTGGTCCAGCCAGCTTGTTTTCTCACAGCAAGCTGGAAAAGCATCACGTTCAGAGATTACGATGAGTATTTTCCAGATTTGGACCAAAACAATGATGACATCAGCAACTCCACGGACTCGACGGTCGATTTCTCACTGTATCCCGACTTCTTGCACTCGGAGCGCATGACTACTGTGCTGCAGAATCGGGATTGACGTGACGTCTCCAGATGATGTATTTGTCTTCTGCAGAGACGGAAACACCACAGACAATTTTGATAAGACTGTAGTGGGAGGGACGGCTCTGGGGGAGGACGACGGAGATGATGGAGAAGACGTGTTTGTTGATAAAGTTGATTCGCTGAAGTGCGCCGCTCACTCCGCTGCCAGCAGCAGCAGTAGGTCGAGTCAGTACAGCAGCTGCGACAGCGAGCCGTACAAGACTACCATCGAAGCACCTTTTATCTTCTGAAAACATTGCACCATCAGAAAAAGATGGACAGACAAAAGGAAGTCTGGACTCTGACAAGAAGGAAGAACTTAATTTACAGTTGCAAACATGCGATGAAAAAACGAGTGAGCTTTCCTTCACTCCGAGTCCGTTCGTCACAGGCAGGACCCGTTCACGGCTCAGTTGCTGCTCCCAGAGAAACAGCACCTCGTCTTTTTCCTCCTCGTCTCTTTTTGAACAGACGCTCCCTACACCGACGCGAGTGTGCCGCGATGTTACTCAATCAGACAAACGTAAACAGAGACGTTCCTCTGAAGAAGACAAAGGAACACATCTCGATTCCCAAATGGCCAATCTCTGCGTTTCTTCTCAACTTCATGGAAGCCAAGCGGATACTCTATCTCTGGAAGCATGGCAGATACCATCATTCCGAGAGGTGCCACTGAGGATGTTTTAGAAGGTGGAACATCATTATCATTATGCCACCAAGAGGAGGATGTGTTCACTGAAGACGAGGAGTTTTTAACTTCAGATGTTTCCACATCAAATGCAGAAATACACAGAAACACCAATTCTCAAGAGTCCAGCTCAGAGTCAGGTTCCAGCTTGAGTCAAGTCCTCGAGGTTCCATCCACCAGCTGCACGCCGAGATACAGCATGAGCCGAATCTGCAACCGTTCCCAAACTCAGTCACTCGCAAACCTGTCCTACACCCCCGGAGGACGTCCTCTCATCACTGACGTGGACGAACCGGTGGAGTATCTTTACACTGATACTGAGGAGGGGCATGAGCTGATCGAGACACACGTCCCTCCAACGTCCAACACGTCTCTAAGCTCCTCTGTCAGCGAGGAGACCGTTATTTACGACTGGCGCTCATTACAGGCTGTAGCCAAAAGTCCAGAGAAGGGAAAAGAAAACCGCAGTCCTAACGAAGTGATGGAGAGCGCGAATATTTCTGAGATGGAAGGGTTAACAGACCGAGAGCTCAGGCGCAAACTCGTCGAACTGGGAGAGGAACCCGGACCCATCAATAGAAACACGCGCCGTCTGTACGTTCAGAAATTACGAACACTGCTGAAGGAACGTGTTGCTGAGAAATCAGTGCAGGATGAACAGAACACAATCGCCGGTATGTTCAAGACCCTTACATTTACATATAAACACAACAATAAAGTGTCTTTTTTTTTTTTATCATGGTTTATATAATTGAGTGCATTATTCAGGGTTAGTGTTTATTTAGCGTGATTAAGGAGCATTAGCAGAAATGTGAGTTGGTATTTATGGCGGTATTTGTTCCCCGTATTAGTTACAGGTTACAGTCCGGAGATGAATAAAGTGTTGTGTTCGTTCAACCTGCCTGACTGTAAAGCTGATGGGTTTGCGCTGTGTGAGCAGTTCGATCAGCCTGATCAAAATAAACGCTGGCGTGAAGGTGTCATAAAGTCTAGCTTTAACTACCTGTTACTTGACCCCAGGTAAAATATCCAAGTCTACTCGAACCCAAAACTACAACCCCAAATCAGAGTTGGGACGGTGTGGAAAATGCAAATAGAAAAAAAAAGAAAAGCAGTGATTTTCTAAATTTACTTTGGCTTGTACTTCATTGCAGACAGAATAAACCCGAGATATTTCATGTTTTGTTGGCCAGGTTCATTTCTTTAGTTAATATCCATCCATTCCTGCATTTCAGACCTGCAACACATTCCAAAAAATGTTGTTACGGGGCAATTTAGGGCAAGTAATGAGGTAAAACAGTTAAATAATGATGTGATTTGAAACAGGTGATTTATAATCATGATTTGGTCCAAAATGCAAAAGATGGGACGAGGATCTCCCAGTTGATCAACAAATGTGTGAGAAAATTATTGAAATGTTTAAAAACAATGTTTCTCAAAGAAAGATAGGAAGGGATTTGGATATTTCACCCTCTACTAAAATATCATTAAACCATTCAAGGAATCTGGAGGAATTTTGGTGTGTAAAGGGCTCAAGCCTAATCTGAACCCCCGTGATCTCCGATCCCTCACTGCATCAGGAACCGTCATTCATCTACAGCTGATAGAACCACATGGGCTCGGGATTACTTTGGAAAACCTTTATCAAGCTACAATACGGAGTTACATCCACAAACACCAGTTAAAACTTTACTGTGCTAAAAGGAAGCCTTATGTTAACTGTGTCCAGAAGCGCCGTCGACTTCTCTGGGCTCAGAGGCGTCTGGGATGGACCATCACACAGTGGGAACGGGTACTGTGGTCAGATGAATCAGTTTTCCAGGGTTTTTTTTTTTTTGAGAAGAAATGGACGCCGTGTGCTCTGAAGATGAAAAGGGACCATCCAGACTGTTAGCAGGAATGAGTCCAAAAGCCAGGGTGCGTCATGGTATGACGTTGGGTCAGTGCCCTTGGCAAAGGTACCTTGCACTTCTGTGATGGAGCATTAATGCAGAAAAGTCCACTGAGATTTTGGAGCAACATCTGCTGCCTTCAAGACGACGTCTTTTCCAGGGAGATTTCAACAAGACAATACAAAACCACGTTCTGCTCACATTACAAAGGCGTGGCTGTGGAAGAAGAGGGCGTGTCTCCTCTGTCCCCAATAGAGAATGTGTGGAGAATTTAGAAATGATAAATTAATCTCCTCAGGGGTTACAAAAGTTTAATTTGTAAATTATGTTCCAGTATGATTTCAGACATGCTGACGAAAGACAAAAGTAGTGCACTATATAATCACCAAGTCCATAAAGTGGATTCTGATTGGCTGAAATAAGTACAAACACTAACACGCCTGGGCTGTGTCTCAAATACTGCACTTTACACACTTAGTTCAATACGAGATCATATATTTAAATAATAACCATCCTGTCTCGAGCTGTTATAGTAAACTAATCAACGACTGGGTGGTGTGATGAAACAGTTACCATCCAGAAGCTGATTTTCCTGTCACACCATGTCCTAAAGATATTTAAAAAAAAAACACTTTTTTTTTTAAACCCTTATTGTTTTATTTAATGTTCTGTGAAATAAGTTAGTTCCCAGTTAGATTATAAACAGTCGCTCCCTCACCAGCCTCTTTTCTCTCTAACATTAGTAAGACAAAAAAACAAAAAATGCAGTTTGTTACCAAGAAACCACAAAGAATTGTAAAACTGTAATCCTGAAACAGTCGGAAAACTTGAACTTTACCTCTGACTGTTAAAAAGCGCTGACACTAGAGCAGGGGTGTCAAACCTGATCCATAAAGGGCCGTGTGGCTGCAGGTTTTCATTCCAGCCATGCAGCAGCACACCTGACTTGGCTCATTCAATCAACTGAACTGTCTTCACACAGTCAAATACTTGCAGCCACACCCACCCTTGATTAAAGGGTGGGTGTGTCAGTTGATTGAATAAGCCAAATCAGGGTGCTGCTGCATGGCTGGAATGAAAACCTGCAGCCACACGGCCCTTTATGGATCAGGTTTGACACCCCTGCACTAGAGACTCCTTCCAGAAATGTGAAAAAATAAAACTCTCCTCACAGAAAACTTCATATTAGTGATTTGAGCACGTTAACATAAACCTGTGAGTTGCAGCTGCGCTACTGTCAGAGCTGCAAGTTATCGACAATTTAATCAGCACCTTCTGACCAATCACAGTCCAGAATCCAGCAGCGACATGCTGTACCAGTGCTTCATGACTGATGGAATAAAATTAGTCATTTTATAGCGCACTCTGTAGCATTATATTTCAATTAGCGTATCGTTAAACCCACAACAATCCGGTTACAGTTCAAGAAACCCTAAAAATAATGAGAGTTCCAAAAATCATGATCACATTGGAACAGGCCACTGAAGTTAACAATAGGTTAAAAAAAAAAAAGCATTAATATTGTTTACCAAGACCTAGCAAGGACACTTTATTTTTGGAGGAAAATGTCTTACAATCGTGTTACTGTGCTACTGTTTTATTACTAATGAAATATTAAGGCTAATGTAAATGATTAATAATGAAGTTTTGAGAGATGATCTGATAACTGGAAAAAAGGAACCTGCTGTATGAAGTGGAGTAAAAAAAAAAGTTTTATGTCAATCTGAACCATCATTGGGAAAAACACAATGAAATAAGGACTTCATTAAACACACACACAGCTGTAGAACTCTTGGTCCTGTAGTCATTTCAGTATAGTCATAGTGTTAGAAATTGATGGAAGGATATTTACACCACTGGGGTTTTGACTTTTTCTTTTTTTTTGCTCAAAGTGAAGACAAACCTAGATCAAGTAAATAAAGTCAAACCAAATTTAGTATCATCGGATTCTTGAATGGTGATTGGGGGAAACTGCTGCTCTTCTCCGTGCTCTCATGGAAGGCGGTCGCATTTCTCTGCTCTCCTCTCCTCTCCTTTTTTTCCTGCTTGTGCTCTGTTTCGTCTCATCTGCCTATACTTTTTTTTTTTTTTTTTTTTTTTTGAGAGACTCTCTCTGCATTGAATTTCTAAACTAAAAAAGCATGGATTTGATAAACTGGTCTCCTAATGAAATTGACAGTTTCTGGGTTCGGGGGAACCCACCTGTCCTGCTGGAACGTCTGTGGAGGACATTGGAGATATCTACCTATTCAGAACCATGATTACCAGACTTTTGCTGATTGGATTAGGCATTGTCCTGGTATATCGAGGAAATCAGACAACGGTGACAGCTGTTCAAAGCCCCATAAAGCTGCCCGATATGATTGAAGCGGTGGGCAAAGCTGTCGGCACTCAGACTGTGGCTGTAGAACTTGAACCACAACATGGTTGTCATCTGGAGATGCTTTCGGCTTTGCAAGGAATAAGTATTTCGGAGACCAAATGGAATTGAATTGAACGGAAATGGACAGATATGGACGAGTTGTGTGGACGTGTAAAGACTGCGTCTGTTCGAAAGACCAAACAATCTCTATCTTATCGACATTCGGCTCCCTGTACAGCGCCGGCCTCGACCAAGGCCGTTGCTGGGAAAACATTTCCCCCAGAAGGTCACTGCTGGGAGACACTCTCGCATTCTTTGCATTCCTTCCCCAATTTCCGCGGTTGCCGTTTTTCACCCCCAGTGTGACAAGTGAGTGCGTGACCAGCGCCGCTTGCATGGCTACAGGAGCGGACAGCTGCTTGCTTGCGCTGGGTTACCTCTACCTCCTCCCCTCCCTTCAAGTCCCATGTTTTAAAGTGTACTTGTGTTATTGTGTGCTTGTGTGGAGGTTTTTAAATGCTCCCACACTGTACTCCTGATAGGAGCATAGTGGGGGGGGGGGGGGGGTGTACTTTTTTTTTTTTTTTCCCCTCATCTTTCCTCATGTTACTACTGTTTCTTTTTCTTTTATCCCTGTCTTCCTGTCCTGTTCCCCCTCTGTAAGGACAGGTTGATGGTCAATTTCACTGGTAACAACAGTGACAATAAAGGGTTCATTCATTCTTATGCCTTTTTCACAATTTTTAATACACATGATTACATTCAAATAAACCTTTACAGACAAATTTACATTATGAAATTCAATTTGAAAAAGTAAGTTACTTACAAACTGAATTCTCATATCACTCTACGTGGGTTTTTATAAATGTTGTGTGATAGTGTTAATTCTTTTGTACTCTTGGTTTTGTTTCATCGAACCTTAATAGTTGATTATTCATG
Organism: Neoarius graeffei; assembly: GCF_027579695.1. NCBI lineage: Eukaryota > Metazoa > Chordata > Actinopteri > Siluriformes > Ariidae > Neoarius > Neoarius graeffei. The sequence goes on along the minus strand of NC_083584.1, from coordinate 3,759,521 downwards.
TGAATGGACAAATATTCAGTCTTTTTGTGTTTGGGTTTTTTGCAGTGATGTAAATCAAAACTGTGAGGAACGTCTTAACATTTAATGAGCCCGTGACATTATTTCACTCACCAAGTAGGAGTTAGCAACTTTTTTAACCCGTGTTCATTGTACTCTTGTGAAAGTCATCTCTGTTTTGTGCAACTTGTATTATACAATACTTTTACTGTTCTGCATAAAACTACCGGTACTTTTGTGTTTCCTTTTCCTCCTAGCTTGTCTTGATGAAAATCACTTTATTAAAACTTCAGTTTAGACGTAAACACAAGCAATATGACTCTGGTGTCAGTTTTCCCCATGTTATGTTTGCTTCACACACAGTGATATATTATTATATAGTGGGTTTACTTACAGAGAACTACAATCTCTTAACAAGTGTAAAATCCATGTCTGTAATTTTTAAATAAGCTACATGATTGATTATTCAGACTAATCACTAACCGTATGAAGGAATACTTTGTTATACACTGATCAGCCATAACATGGAACCCACTGAGAGGTGAAGTGAATAATGTTGATTATCTCATTACAATGGCACCTCTTAAGGGGTGTGGTCTATTAGACAGCAAGTGAACAGTTAGTTCTCAAAGTTGATGTGATGGAAGCAGGAAAAATGGGCAAGTGTAAGGATCTGTGCCACTTTTTTATGAGGGCCAAATTGTGATGGCTAGATGACTGGGTCAGAGCATCTCCAAATCAGCTGGTTTGTGAGGTGTTCCTGGTATGCGGTGGTTAGTACCTGTTGGTATGTACCAAAAGTGGTTAAAGGAAGGACAACTGGTGAACTGGCAACAGGGTCATGGGTGCTCAAGGTTCACTGATTCGTGTAGGGAATGAAGGCTAGCCTGTCAGGTCTGATCCCACAGAAGAGCTACTGTAGCGTTCCTGAAAAAGTTCATGCTGGCTCTGATAGATGTCAGAACACACAGTGCATCACAGCTTGCTGTGTATGGGGCTGCGTAGCCGCAGACTGGTCAGAGTGCCCATGCTGACCCCTGTCCACCACCGTTTACCTGGGGAAGAGGATGCTCTATGGGTAGAAGGCAAGCCTATGGAGATGGTGTGATGTGCTGGGCAATGTACTGCTGGGAAACCTTGGGTCCTGGCATTCATGAGGATGTTACTTTTGCCTCTTTCATACCAAGACCAGGATTGAATCTGGGTTATTTGACCAATGTTTAACACTTCTGTAACAGCAAGTATGTGGTCAAGTGTCAGCTGTGAACGGCAAGGAGTTGGGTTGAACCAGCAGGTAACGTGATGAGTTACACCTGTGTCTAATTACTGGCTGTCTATTAATGTGTGTTTCTGTGTGTTTTGCAGATGGCCAGTAACGAGACTGAGCGGTGTTCTCCAACGTGTGTGTATGTTATTCACTGAAAGGTTTTTATTATATGTAGCCTGGTGATGGGTGGCCTCTGGTGGGGAAAGGTGGAATTTTACCTTTATGTGCTGTACCTTTTAAGAAATCAAAAATGCGAACGGACTACGGCAACCCCACTAGGCCATTGAAGGGAGGCGTGACTTCCTGATAGGAAGAACCGGGAAGATTCACAGGAAAAGCGAGGTTGGGGGGTTAATGGTTTAAAAACCCTGTTATAACACTCGAGTGAGCAATGTAAGTTCGTACATTTATACTTAAAATAGTTGAAATACAAATGAAGTGTCATTGAAAAAATTTGAGTTTGAATGTTCTGGTGCACGTAGCAGATGGAGTTTGATTGGTCTACCGTGTATTGGAGACTGGAGAAACGTGGGTGATAGTTGCTAGTAACGAAAGTGAGTATGATTTATAAGACTGTACCGCTTAATTTTTAATTACCAGTAACAATGATGTTATTTAGAGAATAATCAACTGTATGGTTGTTCCGTTCACAGCCTGTCCACTGCCGTATTTTTGGGGTTTATTGGTACTGTAACGTGTCGAATCCATTGTTTGCACTGTAATGTATGGGATGTGGTTTATTCCCCGCGCATCTTATGTGTACTACTTTATACATTTCGTAAGCACTCGGTTAGGTTTTCTGGTGTTTTCTGTTTGGTAAGATTGTTTCAAGAATAAGACACCTGGTTCACAGAGGGGGACCAAATTGTTTTGATTATATAAACAAACTCTTATCCCGGGCTTCAACTAGCCTACTGGGAACTTTGGTTTTCAATAAATCCGTTTTATATTCAATTGCATTTGTGCGCTGTGTGTATTTCTCCTGGCTACAAATCTTGGTACCAGGAGTGGGGCTACTTGTACATATAGGCGCCCAGGGGTGTTGAGTTATAGTGCAAACAATCCAAAATACGGCAGTGGTGAAGAACGGCTCGGGTCCAGTGAGGAGGAGCCAACCTGGTGTGGTCAGATCACTGTGCAAGGGAGCGTGCGGATTGCAGACAAGGCCAGGTGTGCGTCGTTGGAGGGGACGGCATCCATCCACTCCCAGGGGACACCGTTGCAGAGACGTTATCCTTTGATTAGCGTGCTTTAAGGACTGAATCTCTCAGGATGGACGTATCGATTAATCTTGAAAGTGAGGACCCTATACAGGTTGACATTCAAGCACAGTTGACTAAACTTAGAGAGGAGCATGAAAGAGCTATGGCTACCATTGCAGGTTTGCAAGGTGAAGACAATAGATCTTATGTCTATATTTCCAGGGAGCGTCACATTGCTCCCTTTAGCGGGGATCTTGAGAAAGATGGGAGGTCAGTGGATAACTTCATTGAAGAGATTGAGAGGGTTCTCCATACAATGGCAAATCGGTCAGCTCATGATAAGTATGATTTTGTCGTGTCATTACTGAAAGGGTCTGCTTTAGAAGAAGTACGACTTTGCACAGATGACAAACCCATTCCGGTGGAAGACTTGTATAAGCACTTGAGGGAAGCGTTCACTGATAAATGTAGTGTGCCCCAGCTCCTGCATGATTTCTATAGCTGCAAACAGAGAGAGGGTGAGGACATACTTGACTATTCCCATGCCATGCGGAAGGCCTTGCAACAGGTTGCCAAACGCTCACCTACTTCAATTTCCAATGTGCAAGTGGCCTTGCGGGACCAGTTTGTGGAGGGGATTCGTGAGCCTACTCTGAGATGGGAACTTAGAAGATACGTGAGAGGTAAACCCGCTAGCACAATGGTAGAAGTGCGTGAGGAAGCTAGTCTCTGGACAATGGAGGAGCCCTCTGCACATGCCAAATCCACCAAGAGTAAGAGTAGAGTATCTGATCAGGGAGATGAGGCCTACTGCGCAGCAGTTGGCGCCTCGGGACAAAATCCCATGAGCTTGAATGACGTTTTGAAGGTGGTGTCAGAGCAAGGGAAGCAAATTAATGAGCGAACACAAGCAATAAAAGACCTAACAACTCAGACAGTAACCACCTCCAGGGTACAGCCCCGGGCTCCTTTAAGATTTACACAAGATGGTAAGCCAATCTGTCTGAAGTGTCAGAAAGAAGGCCATATCGCCAAAGAATGTCCACAGAAATACAAGGTGAGGGGGGTGGTTAACTCTGGGGCTCAGGGAAACGACCCACCCCAATTGCTGTGAGCCAGGCAATTCGGGGAGAAAATACAGGCTCAAAGATGTTACCTTCTCATGACGTCTTATTGCAACAAGCAGTAGGTACTTGTCCAGTGGTAGAAATTAAGGTGAGGGGTGTACCCATTTCTTGTTTGCTGGATACAGGGAGTCAAGTGAGCACCATTACTGAAAAATTCTTCTATGAGCATTTGGGTGGGCAGGACAAAGATGTCCTGTCTACCACTGGGTGGCTCAAATTGACAGCAGCTAACGGATTAGACATAATATAAATAGTATAAGGGGTATCTCGAGTTGGAAGTGGAGGCTATGGGGATGAATATCCCTCACTGCGGGTTCTTGGTTGTGAAAGACCTACACGATTCGCGGGGCTCAGCTCCAGGCATAATTGGCATGAATGTCATCAGCCGATGTCGTCAGTTGGCCCAAGCTGAATTTGATACCACATTGGGAGGGAAACTACTTTCTGAATGGAGGACTGCATTCCAGAATGTACAGGAGTGTAGACCTGACAAAACTGTGATGGTGAGGACAGCGAGTAAAGGGTCATTGTATGTACCGGCAGGGGCAGTCACCGTCGTCCAGACTCGAGTACAGGCTGCAATGTTGAAACGGGAAGGGCCATGGTTGCTAGAGCCTAGTAGAATTTCGCTACCTGGAGGGGTAGTGGTCATGCCTACTTTGGTCAATGTGCATGGTAATTGGGTTCCTGTTCAAATTTGTAATTTGTCAGAGGAGGATGTATGGCTCCATCCAAGAACCCGGCTAGGTGTTCTGATGCCAGTACAGTGCATGGATAATGAACAATGCGAAGTCAGGTTTCAACGCATAGCAGCAGACACTGAGCAGATATCTTTGGACATGGGTGAGAAGGACACAGACACTAACATAACAAACCTCTTGGATAATCTGGATGTGGGTGGCACAACAGAACAGCAGGCGCAGTTGCGATCGGTATTGTCCAAATATGCGCAGGTGTTCGCTGTGGGGGAGGAGGATCTGGGATACACAGAGTAGTTCATGAGATTAAACTGGTCAATGATGTCCCAGTTAGCCTACCTTACCGCAGAATCCCGCCCACTCAGTATAAGGAGGTAAAAGAGCATATCTCCCAGTTATTGAGAAAGGGAGTCATACAGGAGAGCTCAAGCGCTTATGCCTCACCGGTAGTGGTGGTTAGGAAATCAGATGGCACCATACGTCTTTGTGTTGATTATAGGAAATTAAACCAGAAAACCATGCGTGATGCATTCCCCTTACCCCGCATCGATGAGAATTTCGACACTTTGCGAGGTGCAAAATTCTTCTCCAGTATTGACTTAGCCAGCGGCTATCATCAAGTAGCAGTCGCGGAACATGACCGCCATAAGACGGCCTTTACAACTCCGTTTGGCCTTTATGAACACCTAAGGATGCCGTTTGGAGTCTGTAATGGGCCCGCGACTTTCCAAAGATTAATGCAGGCAATCATGAACGACTTGGTTTTTCAGATTCTGTTAGTATACTTAGATGACATTTGTTTGTTCTCTAACACTTTCAGTGAACACTTGGAGAGATTGGATCTTGTACTAAGGCGGTTGCAAGAGACCGGTCTAAAGGTAAAGATTGAGAAGTGTCATTTCTTACAAGAAAGAGTGACATTCTTAGGGCGCCAAATCTCTGCTGAAGGAATAGGAACAGATCCTCACAAAATAGCTGCGGTAAGGGAGTGGCCAGTACCCACCACGTTAAAAGGATTGCGTTCGTTCCTGGGGTTCTGTAGCTACTATAGGAGGTTTGTTCAGGGATTTTCAAAGATAGCAGGTCCTCTGCATGATTTAGTGAATGTGTGCCTTGATGTGGGGCCCCCTGCCAAGGTCAATCAGATGCTAAACGCCCTATGGAATGCTGAATGCCAGAAGGCCTTCGATGAGTTAAAGGAGAAGTTTACAAGCGCACCTGTGCTGGGTTTTGCAGATTTTACTGCACCATTTATTGTTGAAACCGATGCGAGTGGACTTGGGTTAGGAGCTGTACTGTCACAGCGGCAGGATGGCGTTATGAGAGTGATTTCTTATGCAAGTCGGAGATTGCGAAATGCTGAGAAAAATGACAAAAATTACAGTAGCATGAAGCTAGAGCTCTTAGCCCTAAAGTGGGCGATAGTTGAAAAATTTCGTGGTTATTTACTGGGAGCTAAATTTACTGTCATTACAGATAATAATCCACTGTGTCACCTCAACACAGCAAGGCTAGGAGCCATCGAACAAAGATGGGTGGCACAGCTGGCGACATTTGATTTTGACGTACAGTATCGCCCAGGGCGTTGTAATGCAGCTGCAGATGCCCTCTCTAGGCAGCCCTTAGCAGGGGAGCCTCAGGGTGCCCCAGAAGACATTGAGTATGACAATTGTACTGTGATTTGCAACGTGATGAGGAAGGGTACAGCTCTGCATTCTGAATTGGCTGAAATGGGCATGGCAAGATGTGAGGCAAGAAAGATACGAGCCTCTAGTGCAGTCACTCCCCCTATAAACCCGGCTCAGGGATCGACACTTAGCGTCCCGGGATATTCGAGAGATGAATTGTGTACGTTTCAACGTCAGGATCCAGTTCTTAGTGAATTTAAAACACTTTGGGATCAGAAACATAGACCAAGTGGGGGGGACAGAGCAGTTTTGTCGAAGCCTTTAAAATCTTTGCTCAAGCAATGGGTCCACATCAGGGAGTGTGATGGGCTACTGTATCGGGTGGTGCATGATGTAAGATACGGTGAGTGCTTCCAGCTCTTGATCCCTGAGGTTCTGAAAAGACAGGTCCTTGAGAATGTGCATGATGCCATGGGCCACCAAGGCATCGAGAGAACCTTACACCTCTTGCGGCAACGATGTTTCTGGGTTGGGATGTGGGAGGATGTGGACCGATGGATAAAGAGGTGTCAACGTTGCATCTTAACTAAAATGCCACAGCCAAAGATTCACCCGCAAATGAAGTCTTTCATAGCCAGTAGGCCACTGGAAGTAGTGGCTGTAGATTTTACAGTGCTGGAGCCTGCAACAGATGGTAGGGAAAATGTGCTAGTGGTAACAGACGTTTTTACCAAATTCACACAAGCTTACCCTACACGAGACCAGAAGGCAAACACCACAGCCAGGATTCTTCTCAGAGTGGTTCATGAAATATGGCGTACCGGAAAGGTTGCATTCAGATCAGGGCCGCAATTTTGAAAGTGAGGTAATTGCGGAGCTGTGCAAGTTGTATGGCGTCAGGAAGAGTCGCACCACACCTCACCATCCCACAGGAAATGCTCAATGTGAGAGGTTCAATCGGACCCTCCATGAGTTGTTGTGCACTCTGCCCCCTGAAAAAAAAGTCGTTGGCCTGAACACTTACCCGAGTTAGTGTATGCCTACAATGTGACTCCTCACTCAACCACTGGGTACTCTCCCCATTACCTACTCTTTGGAGTGGAACCCCGGTTACCAGTAGATGCATTGTTGGGACGGGAGGGCCCTGGAGTTACCAATCAAGACTGGTTAGCTGTGCGTCAAAAGAGGTTGAAGGAGGCCCACGCCCGAGCCAAGGCATTTACAGAACAAAAAGCAGCTGAGAGAATGGCCGTACAGAAAGGAAAGGTTTATTGTCCACCGATTGATATTGGGCAGGTTGTATACATCAGAAATCGACCTCAAGGACGTAACAAAATTCAGGATGCTTGGCAGTCTGCCTCATAGCGGGTAGTTGGTATTAAGGGGACTACGTACACCCTAGAACCTATTGGGGGGGGGCCGGCCAAGAGGGTGAATAGGGTGGACATCAGGCCATGTGCGGGTGGGGAGTTGGTTCACTCAGACCCTGAAAAGAGCAAGCGCAGACAGCCTCTAGAGTCAGTCAGAAGCGAGGACTCCGAGTCGGGCAGTGAATGCTCAGATGATGAAATGAGGGGAGAACTTGTTCCCATTGATGAAGTGACTGGTAATACAAGAGTGGAAAATGAAATTGGGGTCGGAATGTCCAGTGAAGAAAATCTAGGGGCTGAAGGGATAGCCCAGCCTCACCCTTATGAGGATGAGGGCACCGACCCTGAAGAAGATACCGGTTCAGAATCAGCCAGTATCCCTGTCTGCATCCCCCGTAGAAGCACAAGGCAGAATGCCGGACAACATTCAAACTTGTACCACCAACCTAGATCAGTGTTAGAGTCTGGTCCAGTTTGTCCCACTCAGGATTCAAATTGATATAGCAGTCCTGTGCAAAGAGGTTAAGGTGACACTGATAGTCATCGAGGACACTGACTCCTTAGCAGGGGAGAATGTAGCCTGGTGATGGGTGGCCTCTGGTGGGGAAAGGTGGAATTTTACCTTCTTTATGTGCTGTACCTTTAAGAAATCAAAAACGCGAACGGACTACGGCAACCCCACTAGGCCATTGAAGGGAGGCGTGACTTCCTGATAGGAAGAACCGGGAAGATTCACAGGAAAAGCGAGGTTGGGGGGTTAATGGTTTAAAAACCCTGTTATAACACTCGAGTGAGCAATGTAAGTTCGTACATTTATACTTAAAATAGTTGAAATACAAATGAAGTGTCATTGAAAAAATTTGAGTTTGAATGTTCTGGTGCACGTAGCAGATGGAGTTTGATTGGTCTACCGTGTATTGGAGACTGGAGAAACGTGGGTGATAGTTGCTAGTAACGAAAGTGAGTATGATTTATAAGACTGTACCGCTTAACTTTTAATTACCAGTAACAATGATGTTATTTAGAGAATAATCAACTGTATGGTTGTTCCGTTCACAGCCTGTCCACTGCCGTATTTTGGGGGTTTATTGGTACTGTAACGTGTCGAATCCATTGTTTGCACTGTAACGTATGGGATGTGGTTTATTCCCCGCGCATCTTGTGTGTACTACTTTATACATTTCGTAAGCACTCGGTTAGGTTTTCTGGTGTTTTCTGTTTGGTAAGATTGTTTCAAGAATAAGACACCTGGTTCACAGAGGGGGACCAAATTGTTTTGATTATATAAACAAACTCTTATCCCGGGCTTCAACTAGCCTACTGGGAACTTTGGTTTTCAATAAATCCGTTTTATATTCAATTGCATTTGTGCGCTGTGTGTATTTCTCCCGGCTACATATATTTTCATTATTGCAAACAGACAAATGTTTTTTCTCCTCTTCCCCATATCTTATTCTTTTTTTATATTTGTATATGCAAATACCTAATTTAATTAATCTAGAAGTTTTTCTCTATTTCTATTCTCTGTTTATCTGTAATGATGCTATTGGAATTTTAATTTCCCTGAGGGAACCCGCCCAAAGGGATCAATAAAATTCTATCTAATCTAATAATAATAATAATAATAATAAATAAATGAAATAAAAACAAGACAGGCAGGTAAGTAGGTAGGCAGGGTAGGCAACTCAACACATCTGTCCACCAAAACTATCCCATTTTTCTTTTATCATATCACTTTCACAGTTTAATCTCCCCAACATCATCTCGCACGCCACAGTCCCCATCATCTGGGTTTTCCACATATTCAGTGTAGGAGCTTGAGCCTCCCTCCAACACCTCAGAATAGTCTGTGCACATGCCAGTTTTTAATATTCTAAAAATATATTTGTTTAACTGGGTTACCATAGTTCTGTCTCTGAGGAGACATAATCTTGGTGACCTGGGAAGTTCACAATTTAACCATTTGCTCATATAATCTATAACGTTTTCCCTTAAGGGGAGGATCTTAGAACATTCCCATAATACATGGATATAAGTGCCACTTTTTTCCCCAACACTTCCAGCATAGATCATTATTAAGTAAACCCATTCTGGACTTCCGGTGACGTCGTGATGGGAGCAACAGCCTGATCTTTTAGCTCCTGAGGAGAACTTAAAAAAACCTAGCCAAAATTTATTCATTTACAATACGTATAATTTATACTACTCACAACAAGTAAACATGATGTCTGCTCTTTGAAAGGAAGCAGAAAAGCAACTGAAAAAAGTAAAAGCGGCAAGCAAAACCAAAACGATACAGAACTCAGTAAAGAAGACAACATGGTGGGCGTACTAGAAGAGCTGCGTACGTTAAGAAGAGAGCATGCAGAGGCCTCTAAAGAAACCAGAGAATCATTAGTTAGAGTGGAATCCGCGCTGAGTGAAATTGCTGAAAGAACGTCAAAACTTGAGTGGCGTATGACAGAAGTTGAGCAGAGATTGAGCGACACAGAAGATAAAGCACAACGACATGAGAGAGCCCTTCGCTACCTATTACAACGAGACGCTAACCTCTCAGCTAAATGTGAGGACCTAGAATCCAGAGCAAGATGGAATAACCTCCGAATTTATGGGGTGAGGGAGGGTGAGGAAAAGGACCATATGGTCGGTTTCATAACCAACCTTATTCAAACCTCACTGGCCCTACCAGAAGAACTGAACTTGAACATAGTGAGGGCGCATCGCTCATTGACCATGAAACCGAAAGATTCGGGCCCACCGAGATCCATTATCGTCAGGTTCCTCAACTACAGAGTCAAAGAAACAGTCATCCAAGAGGCATGGAAACACAGAGGAGGGGTGACACATGAAGGACAAAAGATATTCTTCGACCAGGACTATACAACAGGTATACAGAGGAAGCGGAAACAAGTGAGAGACGTGATAAAACGGCTTAAAGAGAAGAATATAAAAGCACAGTCACCTTTCCCTGCGAAGCTGAAAATTCACCTGGAATCGGGAGTAAAGACCTTTGTGACCCTCGCGGACGCCTCAATGGTACTGGAAGAAATGGGTATTCATGTTCAAGTTGACCAACGGGAAAAGCTCCAGACGGAACTTTTGCACAATAACTGGGCGCAAGCACCTGCGACAAACAGGGCGAACCTAATTATGACCAGCACGGACCTGAAGTGCTTTCTGCATGACGAACAATGAGCTAACAAGAATAACTGTGAGTAGTAGCAAAAAACCGTATCAGGCCATGATGTAGCTGACTGTTTAAAAGATATTCTGGCTAGCAACAGTTTAAAAAACCTGAGTTAAAGTTCTCCTCATGTAAGGAGTTTCACTTTCGCCCCATCTCCTGTAGGCCTAGGCTATTTTTATTTATCTATCTATTTTTTTAAATTATTTTATTTTTTTTTCTCTCTCTTCCCTGGAGAGGCCTTAGTGCAGGCAATGTGCATGCCTAATTGCGAAAACACTCTGTGTACATCCCCAGCGAGAATGTCACAACTCTCCGTCCTTGTTGAGACTGATTTTACGTTCAAGTCGGTCGGGTTTTTGGAAGTCAGTTTTGTTGTTCAAAAATTGCTTATTTTTCAAGGAATTAGATATTACCAATACAATATTTCTATGCGATCATGCATGTCTTGCAAATACAGGTACACTTTTGGAAAATATGTTTTTGATAATCAGCTTAGAGGTTTTTATATCCACATGGATAGATTAATTATAACAACTTACGACGTCCATGGACTAAACCATCCAATTAAAAGGAAAAAAAATAATCACTCAATTGAAAAAGACGCAATGCTCAGTTGCATTACTACAGGAAACACATTTAACAGAGATTGAGCATACAAAATTACGGTAAGAGGAGAATGGGTGAACTTGGTATACAGTGCTTCAAATGGTAAAAACAGAGGAGTCGCCATCTTAATCAGTAAAACTTTGGCCTTTTGCACCGAGAAAGTAGTGCAGGATAAATCAGGAAGATGTGTCATGGTGATTGGGACAGTTGGAGGCATAGAGATATCCATCTTGAATGTATATGCCCCAAACGAATATGATTCAGGCTTCTTCAGGGAAATTGCTAACATCATTGCAGATAACTCAAGGGGTTTACTAATAATTGGAGGAGGTTTTAATGCTGTACAAAATGGGAAGTTGGACAAGATGCCACCAGAAAAAGGGCTGCAGAATATAAAGACGCAGACTTTGAATAATCTGTTCTCTGGATTAGGACTTAGACCCGTGGAGAGCTAAGAATCCAAAGGGGAAAGATTTTCGTTTTTTCTCCAAGGTTCATAATAGTTACTCAGGGATTGACTTTTTCTGTCTCCCCCAGCAATATATATATATAAAGTCATAGATTGTCATATAGAACCGATAACTCTGAGTGATCATGCTCCTGTGATACTGAAAGTAGATTTAGGTGCTCATTCCTTTTTCAGATACTGGAGGTTAAATGCATCACTACTAAACAATGCAGAAACAGTAAAAGAATTAGACAACACTTAAAATAATACTTTGTTAGGTTAACGACAACAGTGAGGTTAACTCCTCCATTTTATGGGAGGGTGCGAAAGCAGTCATTAGAGGGAAAATTATCCAAGTATCAAGACTAAAGAGAGAATGACTGGAGGAACAATTTAAACTAGAAAATAAAATAAAACGAATGGAAATACAACACAAGACCACAGGAGCAAGTAACATCTTGTCAGAGCTTAAAGAGACAAGAAAATCCTTAGATAAGCTCTTGTCTTATAAAGCAGAGGGAGCCTTAAGGTTCACCAAACAAGGATATTATGAAATGGGGAATAGAGCTAGCCCCCTTCTAGCTTTCCAACTACGTAAAGCTCAGGCCGATTGTACTGTCTCCAAAGTTACTCATCCTGCTATTGGAAAAATGGTATCTCACCCTAAAGAAGTGGCAGATGCCTTTGCCTCATTCTATCAGAACCTATACAGAGAAACTAAACCAAAACCAACACTAGACAACATTGAGACCTTCCTTGCTAGTTTGGACCTCCCTTCATTACCAGAAGAGGCGTCAAACCAAATGATATCAGCAATCACTGAAACAGAAATAAGAGAAGCAATAAAAAGGCTGAAAAACAATAAATCCCCAGGTGTGGATGGATTATCAGGAGAGTTCTATAAATGCTTTGTAGACGACCTAATACCAATACTAACAAGGGTCTTTAGATACTCTCTATCTCAGGACAACCTGCCCGAGACATGGTCACAGGCTATAATATCTGTGATTCATAAAGAGGGAAAGGACCCAACACTCTGTGAGGGCTATAGACCCATTAGTTTGATTTGCAATGACCAGAAATTACTGACCAGTATTTTAGCACAGAGAATTCAAAAACGTATTACAAACCTGATCAATCTGGACCAGACAGGGTTCATACCCAATAGACAGGGAGCAAATAATATCAGAAGAACCCTAAACATTATCACATGTGCCAAGAAACAAAGGCAGACTTCTATGCTAATTAGTTTTGACACTCAAAAAGCATTTGATACTGTAAACTGGGACTTTCTGAACAAAACATTATCTGTGATGGGATTTCATTCAAAGTTTGTAGACTGGGTCAGAGTCATATATAAAAGTCCACAGGCACGTGTCGGAGTAAATGGTTGCTGCTCTGAGTTTTTTGACGTACAGAGGGGGGTGAGGCATGGAGATTGCCTAAGTCCCCTGCTCTTTGCTATAAATATTGAGCCATTGGCAGCCTCCATAAGACAAAATGTGGATATTAAAGGAATTAGAGACATGAGTAATAGAGAACACAAGACATCACTCTGTGCAGACGATTTATTGGCCTATATAGCTGACCCAATAGTCTCTGTTCCTTCACTAATGGATACATTAAAAAGTTATGGACAGCTTTCTGGTTATCAGATTAACCAATCAAAATCAGAGGCAATGATGCTAAATGGAAACTGGCCCACACAGTTATCAGGTAGACTTCACTGTCGTTGGTCACAAGGTTTTAGGTACTTGGGAATCATAACAGATTTAGCAAAACTATTTAAACTTAATTAAGGCAAACTGATGGGCCAAATAAAAGTGGACCTTGCAAGATGGGAAATTATACCACTATCCCTCATAGGGCGAATAGAGGCGATAAGGATGAACATTATACCAAGATTACTTTTTCTTTTTCAGTCACTACCCATATATGTCTCGACCTCCACCTTCAATACAATTGATAAATGGCTATCAAAATTTATATGGCAAAGCACCCAGAGTTAAATTTAAAAGGCTACTATGCTCAAAAGCCAATGGAGGTCTAGATCTTCCTAACTTGAAAATGTATTATTGGGCAGCTCAACTTAAGTCAATGGTTGCTTGGATATCCCGGGACGCTGATACGATATGGGTAGGAATGGAACAGAGCGATTGTCCTGATATGCCATTAGACTCAATCCCATTCGTGAACCAAGATCAGTGGGGAAAGGGGAAAATTAATAATATTTGGATAAAAAAATACTCTAAAAATATGGTCAACTGTGAGGAAAAAACTATCCAGGGCTGTACGGATAGCAAACAACATAGATTTCCCCCAGCTGGACTTGATGGAGGCTTTAAGAGATGGGAAGAGGCAGATTTAGTGGTTCTAGACCAGCTGTTTGAGGGACATACTCTTAGATCATTTGAACAACTCCAGAACAAATTTAATTTACCAAACCAGGATTTTTTTTAGATTCTTACAAATAAGACATTACTTACATGCACATCAAGAATGGGAGACCCTTTGTAACCCAGCATCTGTTATGGAACATTTCTTTATTTCAACCATTGAAGGCACAATTACAACAAAGTTCATATCACACATCTATAGGATATTGCAAGATGATTTAAAAAACAATCTGGACATCAAAGGAAAATGGGAGTTAGAGATGAACGTTATAATTTCTGATGAACATTGGGAAAATTCATGTAGCCATGGACATAAAATAACCAGTAGCCCTAACTGGAAAGAGTTTGGATGGAAGATTAAAATGAGGTACTTTAGGACCCCACAGTTTACGTCAAAATGGAGCAGTACCTCAGTACAATGCTGGAGAGGATGTGGTATGGTGAGGGACCATACACGTATTTTTTGGGACTGCCCAATACTTTCAGAATACTGGAAAAATGTACAAAAAGAAATTAAGAAATGTCTATCAATAGACATGCCACTAGAACCACAATATTTCATATTCGGGATATTACCAGAGGATCTTGAAGAAAATAACCAGGCAGATTTATTGAGAATTCTTCTCCTGATAGCAAACAGTAATTACAGTCTCTTGGTTAAAACCACACTCCCCAACAATAATACAATGGCGAGAAAGAATCCAAGATGTTTACAATATGGAATACTTGACTGCATCGTTACATTTAAAAATAGATGCTTTCATAAATAAATAAATGGGCCCCAGTTGCCTTGCATTTTAATTTAATATAATTTTTTTTCTTTGGATCGTTTGTTTTTTTTAATTTATTTAATCATTATTTTTTATTTATTTTTTATGTCATTTGTATTTATTATTGTTGTTGTTTCTCTCTTCTCCCCACCTTGAATAAGACTGTGAAAATGGCCATTTGCGGAGTAATGCCAAAGTGTTTCTAGATTGTGAATCAATCCAGTTTTGTAACATCTCTAATTGTATGTGGACTCTTGGTGTAGATTCTCATTTCACTCTGCACATGATGGGCAAGATTGGAGACCCATGGATTAATGACTCTTTCAAGACTTTCGTACCTGTGGATATACTTGCTTTGTTTTGTTTTTATTGTACTGTATATAAGATATATGACTGCACATGATAAATGGAAATAAAAAGAAGTTCCAAAAAAAAGTAAACGCATTCTGTTAAGTCTTGATGGGGTCAAATAATATCTATGAATTATTTTATACTGAATAAATTTGCCTCTGGCTTCTCTTATGTATTCTTCAGTGTTGGAAAGAATCCCCTCCCATGTTTTTTTCATCTAGTGTACAAGACAAATCTTTCTCCCATATCATCTCGAGATTATTGCAACCATTATTATTTGTCCAAGGACACATCTCAGACCATCTTGAAGCCTTATGATGCATTTTGGGTAGTTGTACGGTAAGTAGCATTCAACCGCACTTCTATCCTGACCAACAGGAACAACCTCTTTAATACAGTGTCTAATTTGTAAGTACTTCCAAAAGTGGCCTCTGCCCTCCAAATAAAATTTTTCTTTAAATCTGATATATGAAAGAAAATTGCCATTTTCAAATAGATCATCTATTATTCTGATGTCTTTTCTTAGCCACTGAGCCCAATAGATAGGCTGTCTGTCTATCTTTATTTTCGGGTTATGCCACATGGATGCATATTTTTGAGTATACTGAGAAATTTTACATCTCTTATATACCTCCTGCCAAACCATTTTTGAATGTTCTAGAATAGGATTGCTCACCTAATTTTTCTCATTTTTAACTGTTTGTGCTGGAACCTCAATAGGTTTAAAGGGGGAGGCGAGTTCCCACTCAGTCAGGACCCAGTCCAGGTCAGCACCAGCTTCGTCCCAATGTCCTGTAAGCTTGGACATCTCAAATGCAACACTATAATATTTTATGTTTAGTAATGATAAACCCCCTCTCTTCTTGGACTCACATAATTTATCCAAACGAATTCGAGTTTTTTTCCCACCCCAAAGAAATTATCATTTTGTCATATCTTACTAATAGTTGCTTTGGAATGCATATGGGTATCATCCCGGTTACGTAATTTATTTGTGGTGCCACAACCATTTTTATTGCATTTACTTTACCCCATAAAGTCAGGTGTAATTTACTCCAATTATCCAAATTAGCTTTTATTTTATTTAATACTTTTTCCATGTGGGGCGGCACGGTGGTGTAGTGGTTAGCGCTGTCGCCTCACAGCAAGAAGGTCCGGGTTCGAGCCCCGTGGCCGGCGAGGGCCTTTCTGTGCGGAGTTTGCATGTTCTCCCCGTGTCCGCGTGGGTTTCCTCCGGGTGCTCCGGTTTCCCCCACAGTCCAAAGACATGCAGGTTAGGTTAACTGGTGACTCTAAATTGAGCGTAGGTGTGAATGTGAGTGTGAATGGTTGTCTGTGTCTATGTGTCAGCCCTGTGATGACCTGGCGACTTGTCCAGGGTGAACCCCGCCTTTCGCCTGTAGTCAGCTGGGATAGGCTCCAGCTCGCCCGCGACCCTGTAGAACAGGATAAAGCGGCTAGAGATAATGAGATGAGAATGAGACTTTTTCCATGTTAGTTGTCATAATTTCCCTTATGTCTGGGTCTAATTCTATACCTAAATATTTCATCCCCTTTGGTAACCGTTTGAAATTAAAAGCGGATAGCTGATCATGTGAACAAGTTTGAGACACTGGCATGGCTTCTGATTTGTGCCAATTGATGCAATAACCAGACACTTTAGAATATGCTTCAATAGTTTCTAGGAAAACTGACACAGAACTGGCTGTTTTTGGTATTTTGTAAAAACTGTCGAGTTTCTTTCAGTGTGTGTGTACACCATTACACCTGAAACACCAAGGAATAATGTACAGCACACAAATAAGTTCATATATATATTCTGATACGAGATATAAATTTATTGGACTGTTGCAGAAATTTAAATACACAAACAGTTTTATACAATAAAAATAAAAACACTGCATTTTTATTTCTTTGGAATGGATTTGACTGATAAATTGCGCAGAGTACTGTAAGCAGTTTCATGCAGCTCACAAGTTGTTCCTAATAAAGTGCTCATTTCCAACATGGAACTGCAGGAAAATGAGGGTCTTCATCTCACACACACACGTTCATCGAAACCTGAAAAGAAAAACATCTGGATTAATCCCCACACACTGGACTGCGGTACTTCATGACCACCAGCATGTAATCATCTCTGCTCCAAGAGAAACATTATAATCATCTCCTGTTTATAATTTAATCCAACATTTATTCAGTCTTCTAGAAGATCTAACATTTAGCTCCAACAAACGAGAACTTCCACAAGATCTAACAGGAAAGTGAGCAGACGTTTCCCATCACATCACTGCTCTTATCCAATCTCAGGCTTTGGAGCTTTTTAAACAGTAACTCCCACTGCGGTGGGTTTGATCTCTTGTTCTACATGTAGATTTAAGTGCAGACTTTAAGAAGAAGCCGAGGTGAAGTTTACAGGAAGGACAGAAGACACGGTGTGGAGGTGGAGAGCAGGAAGGAGTGTCAGAGTGAGTCAAGTGGCTCCTTAAATCACACATTTGTGGCCGTGTGGCATTAAAGAGGATCATTTTACTGAGTTTTGAGGAGAGTTGAGAAGAAAGTGTGCTGCTGATCAGAAACAGGGAAAAGCTGAGATCATCTTATTCAGACAAAAGCAGCAGGATGAAGTCAGAGACAGCAGGGTGTCACAAGGAGACGAGGGGCTCATTTACAATCACTCTCATGCACTCAGACGGGACATTTTGGAGACTCGGACTGACTCCCTGTCTTCTGCTTTCAGATTCATTTTAAATCAACACTTTAATCAACACTAAACAACATTAAAGGTCATTGTGAGAAGGAAAAAACCCACATCTGATTAAATAGAAGACAGTGAACATTTCCAAAACTGGTTTCATTTCATGGCCTGGTCATGTGATCTTTACTGAACTTAAACAAAAATGATAACGAGGTTAAAAGATTTTTCTTCCCCAACATTGAACTAAAAAAGTCATTACTCACCACAGTGTCTGTAGTTTGTAATGTTCATCATCCTTAAGAGCAGAGAGCAGATTCTTTCCTGAGACTCCGATTTCATTCCCAGTCAGATGCAGTTCTCTCAGGTGTGAGGGGTTTGATCTCAGAGCTGAAGCGAGAGCAGCACAGCCTTCATCTGAGACACCACAACACCACAACCTGCAGAGATACAATGACACACACTTCACTGTCTCAGTTTATGATCATCAAGATTCACTTCGCGTCTTTAAATTCGAGGTGTGTGTGTGTGTGTGTGTGTGAGAGATAGAGAGAGAATATCGCTCCATAATCGTTCAGTCTGTAGAAGAATACCTGATTAGTGTTGGATGGAAATGATTTTCATTGGTTTTGTTAAACAGACTTTCTCTGTAATTTAGAACAGTTTTATTGTTCAGTGTTGTTTCTTCCAGTGGACACATGAACAGAGACTTTAGTGAGTTCTAGAGATTTCTGCAGCTGTTCTGCTCTCCTTTGCTTTCTCTTTCTCCTCCTTCAGTATTCCATGCTGTGCTCTTGGAGTGATTTTTGCAGGATGCCTCGATCTTAGGCAGAGGAGCAACAGCACTGAATCTGCTCTGTTTGGAGACAGTTTATCTTCCTGTGGACCGAGTCACACACACTCGCTCTTTACAAACGCTGTTTTAGTCACGTTTTCCTGCTTCACACATCTCTACAAAATCTCTCTTTAATCAGAGTTCACATGAACAGCTCTTTCCTGAGAAGATCAGACGGTCAGTAATCAGACTGTGTGTGTATTTTATAGAACAGGGTCGGACTCTAATTGGCTTTTGGAGAAGTCGTTATCAGAGAGGGTCACACACTTTAAAACCCAGAGTGTGGATGTTTAAATGGTTTATTCAGGGCTGACAAGAACAAGTGCGAGTGTGTTTTCTTTAGACAGAATGGGTTTGTCGACTCTTCTGACTTGGATGAAGATTAGACCATGTTTTATTATTAATGAACGCAGAAAACCAGGTCATGTCAAAGGCTTCAAAAATGTTTCTGCAAACACAAGTAGTGAAATATAGATTTTTAAATCACCTGTTATTTAGAAAGAAACATTTTGTGGCTGTTCAAATTGGTGCATTTTTCAATGTATGGTAGTGTAGGAGCCATATTTAGGTTGCTGTATGACTTAGTGTTTGTTGTTTCTATATGATTTAGTTTGGTAACCTGTAAAACAGACCTGGGCATTTTACGGCCCGCGGGCCACATCCGGCCCTTTGGTTCATTCTGACCGGCCCGCGTAAGGTTAATTAGAAATTACAAACTAAACGTATTTTCTAATTTTACTTCATGCATGGACTGAATGTGCATTGCTTTTATTTTGAAGTTGTGTTCAACAAAAACACAATGTGCATGACATGAACATCACATGAAATCCCACGAAACCTAATCCCACGATAACTACTTCCGTAATTTGTCCAGACCAACTACAAACTTGTACGTCAACCTTGAAACGGTCCAGCCAATCACATAGTGTGACGTCACCAGCAGGCGTCAGAGCGACGGAGTCCTGTAAGTACTGAAAACTGGCAAATGATGGGTGCTAAGCCAAAAAACAAAAACAGAAGAGTAATTACTTCAACACCAGCTCGTTCTACAAATTACAGTAGGATCTACAATCCTATGGAAAATCCACAGCCTATAAGGCTTCAGAACAAATTTGAATGCCTCAGGGATGTGGAAGAGGATTTGTCAAGCGGACAAACACATAGTAAAAAGAGATCACACCAAGATCGAAGAGCTGTGAGAAGAGGCAAAAAGCAGCTCGTAACACCACCTGATCCCACAACCCTTGTTCTTGGTGATTCCACTGTAAGACAATTAAAAGGTTATGAGATGATTATTTGTTGTCTTCCAAATGCATCCATCTCTGACACCAAAGACAGCATTTTGAAACTCATGTCCGAGCATAAAACGATTAAGCGTATCGTTGTTCATGTGGGAGCAAACGATGTTTTCAGAGAACAGCTGTTTGTCCAAGATGATTTCAGAAAACTTTTTTCTGAGCTCTATAAGACTGGAATTCAATCTTTTATCAGTGGCCCACTCCCAGCGAGAGGAAGTTTTGCTTTTTCTCGACTCTTCAGTCTTAACACCTGGCTTGGAAAAACTTGTTCTTCATTTGGTATGAATTTCATAGACAATTTTAATCTTTTTTGGAATCGCAAAGAATTTTACAAGCCAAATAGCACTGAACTCAGCTGGATTGGAGCCAAAGTCTTAGCAGACCACTACAAACTTGCAATCTTTTCTCAGCCAGCACCGAGGAAAACAGTTGATAAGATGTCGCAGACTGACAGTTACAAAGCCTAAACAACCATCTTTGCAAGTCGTCATCAAGGACACACAAACATCTGACTTGCAGGCCTCCCAACATTCAAGGACAGACGACTCCACTTCTCCTCGGATGGATTTCCCAAATAGCATGAAAAAACTGCTCCCAATGGCTACACTTTCCTTTTCCAGCCCAAATCTGTCGCGACAAGCAGTGTATCCAGTACATCAAAATTGTGTTCGTCCAGGACTTTCAGCTGGCTACAAATCTTTTTCACCATCCAAAAGATACATGTCATCTCCAGTCCTTTCACCCTCAAACCAAATTGAACATTTAAGAAAGTCTTGTTTGATGTAGTCTGGGTCCCTGCAAATGTATGTAATGTTGAAAAAAAGCTGGGACCCGATGTTGACACTATTCCTGTGTTGATAAGAAACAGAAAACATAGAGCACATTTAACCCTGGGGGTGAACCAATCTAATCTCCTTCCTGTTTTAAAACAGCATCAAAGTGCACAACCAAATATAGTTTCTAGAATTTCTGTAAAGCTAGCTCTTCTGAACATTAGATCACTTTTAAACAAGTCATTTTTAATTAATGATCTTATTTGTAAACACAATCTTGATTTTTTGCTTCTAACTGAAACCTGGCTGGATCAAGCAAATAGTGCTACCACCCTTATCGAAGCAGCTCCCCCAAATTTTAATTTTTTGAATGTTACCCGACAAGGGAAAGGTGGAGGGATCGCAAATATATTCAAAGTCTCCTTTCAATGTAAACAATCCTCACTTGGTGATTTTACGTCCTTTGAACACTTATGTGCACTTGTTACATGCTCGTCTCGTCTCGTCTTCTTCCGCTTATCCAGGACCGGGTCGCGGAGGCAGCAGTCTAAGCATGGAAGCCCAAACTTCCCTTTCCCCAGACACCTTGGCCAGCTCCTCGGGAAGAACACCGAGGCGTTCCCAGGCCAGCCGAGAGACATAGTCCCTCCAGCGTGTCCTGGGTCTTCCCCGGGGCCTCCTCCCGGGGGGACATGCCTGGAACACCTCCCCAGGGAGGCGTCCAGGAGGCATCCGAAAAAGATGCCCGAGCCACCTCAGCTGGTTCCTCTCAATGTGGAGGAGCAGCGGCTCTACTCCGAGCTCACCCCGAGTGACTGTGCTTCTCACCCTATCTCTAAGGGAGCGCCCAGCCACCCTGCGAAGGAAACTCATTTCAGCCGCTTGTATCCGCGATCTTGTTCTTTCTGTCATTACCCAAAGCTCATGACCATAGGTGAGAGTCGGAACGTAGATCGACCGGTAAATTGAGAGCTTCGCCTTTTGGCTCAGCTCCTTCTTCACCACGACGGACCGGTAAAGCGACCGCATCACTGCGGAGGCTGCACCGATCCGCCTGTCGATCTCACGCTCCATCCTTCCCTCACTCGTGAACAAGATCCCGAGATACTTAAACTCCTCCACTTGAGGCAGGACTTCTCCACCAACCTGGAGAGGGCAAGCCACCCTTTTCCGGTCGAGAACCATGGCCTCGGACTTGGAGGTGCTGATTCTCATCCCAGCCGCTTCACACTCGACTGCAAACCGCCCCAGTGCATGCTGAAGGTCCTGGTTTGAAGAAGCCAACAGGACAACATCATCCGCAAAAAGCAGAGATGAAATCCTGTGGTTCCCAAACAGGATTCCTTCCGGCCCCTGGCTGCGCCTAGAAATTCTGTCCATAAAAATTATGAACAGAACCGGTGACAAAGGGCAGCCCTGCCGGAGTCCAACATGCACTGGGAACAGGTCTGACTTACTGCCGGCAATGCGAACCAGACTCCTGCTCCGTTCGTACAGGGACCGGACAGCCCTTAGCAAAGAGCCCCGAACCCCATACTCCCGAAGCACCCCCCACAGAATACCACGGGGGACACGGTCGAATGCCTTCTCCAGATCCACAAAGCACATGTGGACTGGTTGGGCAAACTCCCATGAACCCTCGAGCACCCTATGAAGGGTATAGAGCTGGTCCAGTGTTCCGCGACCAGGACGAAAACCGCATTGTTCCTCCTGGATCCGAGGTTCGACTATTGGTCGAATTCTCCTCTCCAGTACCCTGGAGTAAACTTTCCCTGGGAGGCTGAGAAGTGTGATTCCCCTATAATTGGAGCACACTCTCCGGTCCCCTTTCTTAAAAAGAGGGACCACCACCCCAGTCTGCCACTCCAGAGGCACTGTCCCCGACCGCCACGCAATGTTGCAGAGGCGTGTCAACCAAGACAGCCCCACAACATCCAGAGACTTGAGATACTCAGGGCGGCTCTCATCCACCCCCGGTGCCTTGCCACCGAGGAGCTTGCAAACCACCTCAGTGACTTCGGCTTGGGTAATGGACGAGTCCACCTCTGAGTCATCAGCCTCAGTCTCCTCAGTGGAAGACATGACGGTGGGATTGAGGAGATCCTCAAAGTATTCCTTCCACCGCCCGACAATGTCCCCAGTCGAGGTCAACAGCTCCCCACCCGCACTGTAAACAGTGTTGGCAGAGTACTGCTTCCCCCTCCTGAGGCGCCGGACGGTTTGCCAGAATTTCTTCGAGGCCGACCGATAGTCCTTCTCCATGGCCTCCCCGAACTCCTCCCAGTTCCGAGTTTTTGCCTCCGCAACTGCCCGAGCTGCAGCACGCCTGGCCTGCCGATACCCGTCGGCTGCCTCAGGAGTCCCGGAGGTCAACATGGCCCGATAGGACTCCTTCTTCAGCTTGACGGCATCCCTTACTTCCGGTGTCCACCACCGGGTTCGGGGATTGCCGCCACGACAGGCACCGGAGACTTTGCGGCCACAGCTCCGAACAGCTGCGTCCACAATGGAGGTAGAGAACATGGTCCACTCAGATTCAATGTCCCCCGCCTCCCTCGGAAGCTGGGAAAAGCTCTCCCGGAGGTGGGAGTTAAAGACCTCCCCAACAGAGTGCTCGGCCATCCGTTCCCAGCAGACCCTCACCATACGTTTGGGCCTGCCAGGTCTGTCCAGCTTGCTCCTCCGCCAGCGGATCCAACTCACCACCAGGTGGTGATCAGTTGACAACTCAGCCCCTCTCTTCACCCGAGTGTCCAAGACATAGGGTCGGAGATCAGATGACACGACTACAAAGTCGATCATCGACCTCCGACCTAAGGTGTCCTGGTGCCACGTGCACTTATGGACACCCCTATGCTCGAACATGGTGTTCGTTATGGACAAACTGTGACTAGCACAGAAGTCCAATAACAAAACACCACTCGGGTTCAGATCGGGGAGGCCGTTCCTCCCAACCACGCCCCTCCAGGTGTCACTGTCATCGCCCACATGAGCATTGAAGTCCCCCAGTAGCACAATGGAGTCCCCAGTCTGAGCACCCCTCAGTACCTCTCCCAGGGACTCCAAGAAAGCCGGATACTCTATACTGCTATTTGGCCCGTAGGCACAAACAACAGCAAGAGCCCTCTCCCCAATCCGAAGGCGCAGAGAGGCGACCCTCTCGTTCACTGGGGTAAACTCCAACACATGGCGGCTGAGCTGGGGAGCTATAAGGAAGCCCACACCAGCCCGCCGCCGCTCACCACGGGCGACTCCAGAGAAGTGGAAAGTCCAGCCCCTCTCGAGGAGCTGGGTTCCAGAGCCCAAGCTGTGCGTGGAGGTGAGCCCGACTATCTCTAGCCGGTACCTCTCAACCTCCCGCACAAGCTCAGGCTCCTTCCCCCCCAGCGAAGTGACATTCCATGTCCCAACAGCCAGCCGCTGTGTCCGGGGATCAGGTCGTCGAGGCCCCTGCCTTCGACTGCCACCCAATCCACACTGCACCAAACCCCTACTGCTACCTCTGTGGGTGGTGAACCCACAGGAGGTCGGGCCCACGTCACCTCTTCGGGCTGAGCCCAGCCGGGCCCCATGGGCAAAGGCCCGGCCACCAAGCGCTCGCATATGAGCCCCAACCCCGGGCCTGGCTCCAGGGTGGGGCCCCGGCTGCGTCCTACCGGGCGACGTCACGGTCCTGGATTTTTTCTCCATAGGGGTTTTTTGGTGAACTGCTCTTGGTCTGGCCTGTCACCTAGGACCTGTCTGCCTTGGGAAACCCTAACAGGGGCATAATGCCCCCGACAACATAGCTCCTAGGATCATTCAAGCACACAAACCCCTCCACCACAATAAGGTGGCAGTTCTAGGAGGGTTGTCACATGCTCTCCTAACATATTATTATTAACTATTTATAGGCCTCCGAGACATTCAGCCAAAGTCTTTCTTGAAGAGTTTGGTGAACTGTTATCAGTCATTTGCTTAGAGTTTGATTGTCTTATTATATCTGGGGATTTTAACTTGCATGTAGATAATACTGATAACATTTATGCCAAAGAACTATTTGCAGTTATTGATAACTTTAACCTAGTACAACATGTACAGGGGCCGACCCACTCTCGTGGTCATACTCTTGACCTCATCATCACAAAGGGTCTTACTGTTTCTTATACTGTTGTTGACCTGGCCTTATCTGATCATTTCTGTGTTTTCTTTGAAGTTTCTATGTCTCCTCACATTCAGAACAGCTCAACGACTATAGGCAGGAGAGTCATAAACGACAACACTTGTGCTCTTTTTAAGCAAGCTCTCTCTCAGAACTCAACCAAAATGTCAGACTCTGTAGATGATTTACTGGAATTTTTTAATTTAAATATGACCCAAATTATGGATGATATTGCTCCATTCAAAATAAAAAAAAGAGTCAATGATAAGCAGAAAGCACCATGGAAGCAGTACCCGGCTGTTAAACTGCTAAAGAGAGAATGTAGAAAGACTGAAAGAAAATGGCGCAAATCTAAACTTCACATCCATTATCAAATCCATAAAGAGATGCTTTGTAATTATAATTATGAAATTCGTAAAGCAAGACAGTCTTTCTTCTCCAACATCATCAGCAGGAATATGAACAATGCCCGTGTGCTATTTTCAACAGTAGAGAAGCTAACTAATCCCCCACCACAATTAGCACCTGAACTTCTATCAGTTAATAAATGCAATGAGTTTGCATCTTTTTTCAAAGGTAAAATTGATAAAATAAGGCAGAATATTTCTCATAATATATCTCAGTTGCAAAAAATTGAAAAACTGCAATCACCAATGACACAGATAGATAACTTTAACACAATGTCAGAATTTTGTTTAATTGATTATGAGACTCTTGAAAAAACTGTACAAAATCTCAGTTCCTCAACATCTGAACTGGACATTCTGCCCACCAACTTTTTTAAGTCTGTTCTTCATCTTATAATTACAGATGTGCTTCAAATTATAAATACATCCTTGGAGACTGGCGTTGTTCCTGTGTCCCTAAAAAAAGCTGTTGTAAAGCCCCTTCTTTAAAAAAATAATCTGGATCCTTCAGTGTTAAATAACTACAGGCCAATATCAAATCTACCATTCATCGGGAAAATCCTGGAAAAAATTGTCTTCAATCAATTAACTGCCTTCTTGATATCAAACAGCCGTTTTGATAATTTTCAGTCAGGATTTCGTGCCAATCATAGCACTGAAACAGTGTTGATTAAAGTTATAAATGACATACGTCTTAATACTGATGCAGGCAAAACATCGGTCCTGGTATTACTGGACCTCAGTGCAGCTTTTGATACTGTTGATCACAACATACTGCTATATCGACTTGAACACTGGGTTGGATTGACTGGTAAAGTTATCAATTGGTTAAAATCATACTTAAAAGATAGAAGCTTCTTTGTTACCCTGGGAAATTGTTCCTCAACGTCAATGCCCTTGACCTGTGGTGTCCCCCAGGGGTCGATTCTTGGACCATTACTTTTCAACCTTTATATGCTCCCACTTGGGCAAATTATCAATAAAAATTCAATTTTGTATCACTGCTATGCAGATGATACCCAAATTTATTTTGCTCTATCACCAAATGACTATGCCCCCCTTGAATGTCTCTACCAGTGCATCAATCAAATCAATAGCTGGATGTCACAAAATTTTCTTCAGCTGAACACAGATAAAACAGAAGTAATTCTATTTGGAAAAAAAGATGAAAGACTCAGGATTACCACTATTCTTGACACAAAAGGGATTAAAACTAAAGAAATGGTTAAAAATCTTGGTGTTTTCATTGACAGCGAGCTAAACTTTGACAGTCACATGAAAGCAATCACTAAAACGGCATTTTATCACCTAAAAATCATTTCCAAACTAAGAGGACTTATGTCAAAAAATTGACTTTAAAGCATTGCTGCTGGTGTACAAATCTCTAAATGGTACAGGGCCCAATTACCTCTCTGATATGTTGCAGCGGCCTAACCCAATCAGATCTACCAGATCGCAACAGAAAAATTTACTATTAAAACCAGTTGTTAAAACAAAAGTATGGTGAAGCAGCTTTTAGCTACTATGCAGTACAGCTATGGAACCAACTGCCAGAGGACATTAAAAATGCTCCTGCTGTTGGCAGCTTCAAATCTAGGTTAAAGACCAAGCTGTTTTCAGATGCTTTCTGTTAAATAATTAATATTTTTACATTTTTTATAATCTTTACTTTCTCTGCATGTTTTAAATTTACTTTAATTTTATTCTATTTTATTCCACTGGTTTCTTTTTCTTCTTTTTGGCATTTTATCATTTTATTATTTTAGTTCTACTGTTGTTTAATTCGTATTATTTTCTTTTAATTAATTGTTTTAGATTAAAAATAAAATTATTTTATGTAATTTTATTTCTCTATTGTTTACTGTTTTTGTTTCTGTAAAGCACATTGAACTGCCATTGTGTATGAAATGTGCTATATAAATAAACTTGCCTTGCCCGAGCTGATCTGTAGATCTGATACCTACACTGAATCGACGTTGTTGGGAGCAGGTCATAAGAAGACTTTAGTCCCCAAAATGTCCGCAAAAAGAAGAAAAGTAGATGCCGAATGCAGGGCTTTCAACAAAACATGGACTGCTAAGTATTTATTTACTGAAGTCAGAGGTAAAGCCGTGTGTTTAGTTTGCGGACAGCAGATCGCCGTGTTCAAAGACTACAATTTGAGTCGGCATTACCAGACGAAGCACGCTGAGAAATACTGAAACTTGACTGATGCTGAAATAGTGCGGACATCGGAAGCTTTGCTGGCTAAGCTAGAAAAGCATCAAGGCTTTTTTACCAAGCGTCACACATCCAGAGATGCAGCAACCAAGACCAACTTTGTGCTTTCCCACAAAATCGCTAAAAACAGTAAGCCATTCTCAGAGGGGGAATTTGTGAAAGAGTGCTTGGTGGACTTGGTGCTTGATATTTGGAGTAGAAAGACAATATTGTGATGTCTTTATTGTGTTTTGGGGTGAATGTGACTGAAAAAAAAAAAAGGTACAAACATTCACATTTTGTTAACCATTGTTTTGGGAAATTTGATTGAATAAATGACATTTTTTGTAAGGCAACCTTGTTTTTTTATACTCTTACCAGTCTTAGCAGCTTGTAAAAACAATGTTATTTATTGCTTTATATAAAGAAATACAATTAATATTATGCAGAATTTAGTTCAGCCTTTTGGTCCGGCCCTCCACAAAATTCTGTTTCTCATGTGGCCCCATGGAAAAAATAATTTCTCACCCCTGTACTAAACTAACAGAGCTTTACTTTAGTTTCCCTTTTTGATCCTTTGTTCGCAACCGTAAAGTAAACCGGAATTGTCTTAATGGAATAAACCACCATCTCATTTCATTGAACTTTCTGAGTGCTTAACTGGATTGTGTGTCGGGAACCTCATCAACCTCACGTGGCAATATTTGTTGCAAGGAATTGCTATTTCAGGTAGAGTTTTAATTTCAGAAAATAATTCGTCTTCTTTACAGTTGTGTGTGTGTGTGTGTGTGTGTGTGTGTGTGTGTCTGTGTGTGTGTGTTTTTTCCCATGGATTGGTGATGTTTGTGAACCTGATGTTAATCATATCTGTAGAATAAAACAGAGCGTAGTGGTCGTGCCCTGTGATCTCCTCTCACACACACCTATTGATCCTGTTCTCCACTTTAGCTCTGGGTTACTGTATGAATGGGACGGAGTCAGTGGGTTTACTCACAGACAGTCTGTATTTATGACTAAATGTGGAATAGGAGATGATTTTAGTGAAAGCACTACTGAGGAAAATTGCATGGGTTTAATCCTGCTGATCCACTGAGCTGCTTCTGTAACGTAGATCTGGCAACCCTGTTCAGAGCAGCGAGACGGAGACGTCCTGAGAGAATATTTACTACTTTATCCTTTTATTACTATATTACTAGGGGCCCATGGAGCAAAACTGTAGGAACCCTGTTGGTTTTCTTATAATAATAATAATAATAATAATAATCTCCTAAAAGTATGTGGACAGAAAACTGTAACTCACACAGGCACCAAACTTGGTTTATCGGGGCCTTTCACATGGCGTAATCCTAACTGTAGATTTGTTTATGTGGCCATGTTTAAGCTTTGTGTTTGACGACCGGCACAAGTGTACACGAGTGATTGTGAGCCCAATTCAGTAAACATCTACAGATAAACTTATAGAAGTTACACAGCGAAATTTCTCCTCTGCATTTAACACCCATCTGAAGCAGCGAACACATGCACACAAGTGAACAAATCAGCGAGCACACACACACACAGGAAAAAAAATTATGGGTAAATTAAGAAAGAAAACAACTTTATTCATCACACCATGCAAACAGCGCCCGGGGAGCAGTTGGGAGTTCGGTGCCTCGCTCAAGGCCGTCCCATATTAACCTACTGCATGTCTTTGGACTGTGGGGGAAACTGGAGCACCCGGAGGAAACCCACGCGGACACGGGGAGAACATGCAAACTCCGCACAGAAAGGCCCCCGCCGGCCACGGGGCTCAAACCCGGACCTTCTTGCTGTGACGCGACAGCGCTAACCACTACACCACCGTGCCGATTATATGGCTCTGTGATGCCTGCATATTTCAGCTTTTGGATGGAGCGCAATCTGCTGGTAGAATCTAAATGTTTGATCGTTTCAGAAAGATAGTACTGACTGCAGTCGTCTCGATTTTCATTATTAACCATTGCGTTTTGTCCACAGGGGGCACTAAAACTGAAACATTGTAATATCTTAAAGGTGGAGTGCCTTTAGGCTGCTGGGCCATAGAAGGTTCACGCTGCACGCTGCATGTTGCACGCTGCACGCTACACGTTCACGTGAAGAACCGGACCCTGGGCCATTAAACTTCATGCTTGGATGTTCACGTGTTGCGTCTGTTCTACTTTGACCGAGTAACCAACAATATGGACTCTTCGGATGACGACGATTGCCTCATTCTGCTTTTACTGAGACAGAGGAAGAGAAAAAGGAACAGAATTTGGAGCCGAGAACACTTCCTTCTGAGAGAAACCCGTGGTGAATTTCACCGAACATTCTATAATCTGCTTGACAATCCCGATGAAGAACTATTTTTCAATTATACCATTCAATTATATTTTTTCTGAAGTTTTCCCCTGAAAGCATAGCGTTATCTCCCTAGACCCGTTCTGATTGGCTGGCGCGGCGGTGACCGCATGCATTGACTGGAATTTCCGTCTTCACGCCTAGAAAAAAGTGTGCATGTTCATTTCATGCTTCACGCGTGAAGTGTGCAGCGTGCAGCGTGCAACGTGAACGCCGTTCTATGGCCCAGAGCAAGTCATGCTACGTTTGTCCACTTTTCTTTACACGCGTGTAGCGTGCAGCGTGCAGCATGCAGCGTGCAGCGTGAACCTTCTATGGCCCAGCAGCCTTAGCCACGTGGCCCTAAATTCTCCGCTATTTTTTCCTGCTTCACCATGACCCAATTCAAGATACTACGTCATGCATCACATGGTGGGCTTTCCCCGTTCATGCAAGGCATTGTGGGATACAAATTTGAAACAGGAGAGAAAAATGGAGGACGCGAGTGTGTGAATGAAACGTGAAAGAGCGACTACAGTAACGGAAAGAAAGCGAGAAGAAAAGACGTTATGTTATATACGAAGGAAAGGAAACGCAGGACCAAACTAATAAATATGGGCGCTCAGCGAGCACCTCGGTGTGATCAGCTGTTCGTTTAGCGACAGAATGATGGAACTGTCAGTGCACGCTCAAAGGGAAACCTGTAGATGGCAGTAAAGCAACACTGTGGACGCCAGCTGCCGTAAAACCCAAAAGAAGAAGGTAAACCTGCGCATGCGCACACGGACTTCCTCTGTCTGCTTGACTGCACCAAGCGAGCGATTTCATGCACATTATTTGCTTTAATCCCCTCAAATTAAATAACTTCCCAGCCACAGAATGGCCTGATATTTTGTGAGATATTACAGAAATAAACAGATATCACAATCACCACATTTCAGACGTAACTAAATTTCACTGATTTTATGAAATCGAAAGCTTTAAGAACCTCTCAAGTAAGAAATTTAAAATCGGGTGTGGTCTCACTTGGCCCCTTATTGCTTGGATCCCGATGATCGCTGCTTGTGGCTATATTTATTACTATATTACATTATTGGAATTATTCAAAAATCAACAGAAAGACGGTTACTATGATCGGCTCCATTTAATTTTTTTAATTTAAAAGCAAAGTTTTTTCATCAATTCTTTGGCATTAACGTCTCATTTTAGTTTTCAAATTTTGTATTCCCGAGATCATTTCCACCATGTCACTGCTGCTCACACAGAGGGCAGTTAGTTTGAGTCTCAGGTGCAGTTTGTGGGATTCGTTACAGTGTTGTAGTAAATTTCACAGTGAGTTCAGACACATCGCAGTCGGATCAAGTCCCGTTTTGTGCTGCAGCTTCTCACATACGTCCATCTGACCCAAAGACTCTGTGACAAATCATCAGTGTGCAGTGAACAGAAACAATCTTCCTCCTCAGGACACTGATGATGAAGCTAAAACCTCTGCTTCAGTCTCACTATTAGAGAATGGGTCTTACTGAGGAGCAGGTCATGTGACTCTCAGAGAGATGATCTTACCACAGTTTCTCCAGTTTACAGTGAGGATTCTCCAGTCCAGCAGAGAGACGCTTCACTCCTGAGTCTCTGAGTTTATTATCGGACAGATCCAGGTGTCTCAGGTGTGAGGGGTTTGATCTCAGAGCTGAACTCAGAGCACCACAGCCTTCATCTGAGACACCACAACCATACAACCTGCAGAGACACAATGACACACACTTCATCAACAGATTTAATACTGACTTTAAAGATGATGTGTCTGATGATGGACTGTCTCCCTTCTCTTGTCCAATCACAAGATATTATTAACTCTGACCAATTATTAAAGCTATTTTTGATTATTCTTGACATCGAGTCTACAAGAGGTGTAAAGGTTTTACTGGTTTAAGGAAAAAAAGAAAAAAGAAACCTGACTCATCTGTGTTTAACAGGGTTTTCATTAGTAACCGATTGCCGATCGAAATCATCGGTTGTAATGACGTCTGAATCGGTTGTTTTTTGGCCAAATGCAATTTTCCCGTAATTGTTCAAACTTTCTCGTCGGACTTACTTGATAAGGAACGCTGTTACCTGCGCGCCGTTTGGTTGCTGAGGCTGTGTACATGTGACTAGATAAAAGGTGGGAACTGATTGGCTAATCCTTCTTATATCGTCCAATCATTTCGCACGTATTAAATTATAGCATATCACACGGTTCCCACATGGTAAGATGGCGACCCTATCCTGTATGGTATAGCATGATGGCGACCGCGAAAAAATGAAAGCGAACGCTGTTCAATTTCGGCTTCGCAGAAAAAACTGGTAAGTCTCGCGGAAAATGCCCAGCAGTGTTTTCCACGGGCGCTTTTAAAGTGGCACGCTGCCCTTCCCTTGGCCAAAAAAACCCCCCTGTGACTTCATCAGTATTCACCAAATAAATCATAAAGTATTTGCTTTATTATAAATTTGAAACTATTTAACACGCAGAAGACCATTAAACGAATGCATACGGGGCGACCTGAAGTGGCCAAAATAACGAGCCAGCAGCTAAATAACTCTGCAGGTGTTTGTAGCGTTATTGTGCAACGGGTACGCTTATCTATAGACTTTTCTGACCCTACACCATTACAGTAATCATAGAACAGCACACACACACACACACACACACACACTAGTTAAGTTCAGGTCTTTTATTTTACGTATCTGTGATTGTGTAGGCGAGAGCTGCATTTTCCCGTTGCTTCAGTGTTTGTTTACTGCAGGACTTCCGGGTTCCGGCGTCAAAGGACCCGAACTACAGAGGCCGGGGTGGCTTTGTATTGTATTGACTGTATTGTATATTTTTAGAATTTGGATCTCTTTTGTATATTGTGTTATCCACTTGTTTTGTAGCTTTCTTGCCAGGAGTTTTGCTGATTTTGAGCCAAAATCAACAAAACCAGCCATATCGCTGCCCTCTTTATTCTCCGGTATCCCATAGATCCTTACGTTATCTCTCTGCGCTCGACCCTCCTGGTCAATTAGCTTAGCCTCCAGATTAGCTTGGCGCTGTGCTAGCATCTTAATTAACGTTGATGCTGCCTGAAGTACCATCTCGGTTTCTTCGATTCTCTCCTCCACTTCATCTAGTCTGTCGTTTGCTCTCTAACTCTTTTTTAACGTCTGACAGCTGTGGCCAGTCGTCTCTTCTGAACTCCCGTATTTCTTTGAGGATACTTTGCAGGCTAGCTTCAGAGCCATCATCACCATGTCGGTCCAGTCCGAGGGGGTTTTGGCTTCGGTTATCTCGTCTTATTTCAGACTCGCTTTCCATCGTATTTGTAGTTGTCCTACTTCTAGCTGTAACCCCTCTCTCCATCGTGAAGCAAAACACGCACTTGAGTTGATCAAGTAGAGTTTTGGGGGGTTATTTCAAAAACCGTCAGGGAGCTCGTAAACTACGCTGCCATCTTCTCTATGGCGGAACTGGAACCCTCAGGTGCAGTTTGTGGGATTCGTTACAGTGTTGTAGTAAATTTCACAGTGAGTTCAGACACATCGCAGTCGGATCAAGTCCCGTTTTGTGCTGCAGCTTCTCACATACGTCCATCTGACCCAAAGACTCTGTGACAAATCATCAGTGTGCAGTGAACAGAAACAATCTTCCTCCTCAGGACACTGATGATGAAGCTAAAACCTCTGCTTCAGTCTCACTATTAGAGAATGGGTCTTACTGAGGAGCAGGTCATGTGACTCTCAGAGAGATGATCTTACCACAGTGTCTCCAGTTTACAGTGAGGATTCTCCAGTCCAGCACAGAGACGCTTCACTCCTGATTCTCCCAGATTATTACGGGACAGATCCAGGTCTCTCAGGTGTGAGGGGTTTGATCTCAGAGCTGAACTCACAGCAGCACAGCCTTCATCTGAGACACCACACCGCCCCAACCTGCAGAGACACAATGACACACACTTCATCAACAGATTTAATACTGACTTTAAAGATGAGTGTAGTGGTCTAACAAAGTCAAAACACTTTGGATGCTGTTTAGTTGCTACGCGCTTATCTCCAGAGGTGGACAGTAATGAAGTGCATTTACTTGAGTTCTGTACTGAAGTCCACTTTTTGAGTATCTGTAATTTACTTAAGTATTTTTTTTGGAAACTTATGACTAACTTCACTACATTTGAAAGACAAATATCGTACTTTTTACTCCACTACATTTCTATCAGGGTCCTCGCTACTCGTTACAATGAAGCGGCTTTGAAAGTGGATGTTTTTTTCATTTCTTTTCTAAAACGTGATTGTTTATTCGCAGGTGACACTGAGACAGTCTATCAGTAATCACGAGGGTCACGTCACAGTCGTAGACTGGATAAAATCAAGATCAATGGTTTCTCCACAGCATTATTTGAACACGATCAGTTGATGGCAGAATGGAAGGAGGCGGTTCTTCTGGGGAATGAACGCACCCATGGCCATACCGAGAAAACATCTTTCAGTTTCCTGAAAGGAATAAAGAGTTGTTTCGTTTTAAATGTTTGCTTTGTTTACCTAAAACGAACCACATCACGGCCTACAAAAACTCGCCGTCTGACCTGCGGAAGCATATTGAGGTCTGTAAGCGGTTTATTCCAAGAGAAAGCTAGCAATGAAGTTGTCTGTGCTTTTAGAGCTAGCGATAATGTTGCAACAGCTGTGCAGTCTGGTTAGTCAAATGACTTTCTATGGATTTTCCCGCCAAGTTGCCGTAGCCTTAGTCTGGCTAACGCAACTTCAAAGCTCTGTGAGCATTGGTCTGGCAAAGATATTAAGCCCAACCGTTTCCCAAAGCGCGTGGTTGACCCGCCTCCCTGAAATGCCTCAGTTTGCTACTGGTCGAAGCCAGAAAAGGCTGTGACGAAGCTTAAACCAATCACATCACTCTTTCCTCTGACGTATGTGACGCGACGGAAACTGCTTGAGTAACAGGGCTGCTCTTTGCTCCGTTTTCAATGAGAACTTCCCGTTGAATCCTTTCAATACAGCATCTACCGCTGTGTCAAAGGCTTGCCGCTGCTCCATGTTCGTAATGTTTCTAGTGAATGAAGCGCTTGTGGCATAGATTCTGTAAACAATCTATGGCTTCCGGTCGCAGTTCTACTACGTCACTGCCTTGAACACGCCTCTACCCAGGGCCGTTGGAGATGCTCAAAGTTGATTGGCTCCCGATTTTTCGGGAGCTTGGAAGAGCTGGAGATAGCTTGCCTTGCCTAAGTTCGCAACAGCCCCCCGTGTTGCGTCACACTTAGGATGGGCGGGCCCAGGCTACCGTAGCCTTGTCCATGGCTAACGATAACAAATAGCTAGTTAACTTGGACACTATTAGTTAGCATGTAAAAACAGAGTTATGCTAACATGAATAACGTTAACTTATCTGAAGTCCTTTCAGAAATATGTTTTAGCATAATCTTGCCAAATAAACAGCATGTAGAAATATCTCTTTTCTAGTAACATTCGCGACCCAATATGATTTCGAGTTTGAAAAGCGTTTGCTAGCATGTCAGGTGGAGCGTCACTGACTAGCTAGCTTAACGTTAAACCACCATGATGCACAGCATGTGTTCATTTTGTGAATTCACAAAATAATCCAGTCGGTCGCTTCAGAGGCATGAGGTATTATCAGCGCTGTGACAATAATACAACAGTGCGTTGACAGAAAACGTACTTTTAATACTTCAGTATTTTTAAAAGCAAGTACTTCACTACTTTAACTTAAGTAAAAGTTTGACTGGAGAACTTTCACTTGTATCGGAGTCACATTTGACCAGTGGGATCTGTACTTTGACTCAAGTAATGAAGTCGGGTTCTTTGTCCACCTCTGGAAATTAGTAATAATTCAAGACCACTTTAGGATCTTAGTGAAAGAACTACGGAGGAAAACTGCATGGGTTTAATACTGCTTGTTCACTGGGCTGCTTCTGTTACACAGATCTGGCAACCCTGTTCATCGCAGATAGACAGACTGAAAGAAAACTCACTAACACAAACTTTCAACTGTCAGAATATCAACAAGTCAACAAAAGAATAGTTGAGAGTTCTAGATCTTTCCATCTTGCATGAAATGCCGAGCTACATGTATCGATCAGAGGTTTAACCTGAGCTGCCAAATAATATTCTTTAAAATGAGGTAATGCTGTCCCCCCTCCCCCCCTTTGGAAGTTGTAGTGTTTTAAATTTGACCCTGGGTTTCTGACCCTGCCATATGAATCTGGAGATGATTTTATTCAGTTCTGAAAACCATTTGAAGGAAATTTCTACAGGAAGTGCTTGAAATAAAAAGAGATATCTTGGAAGTATATTCATTTTTACACTGTCTATTCTATGGCTACATCCACACGACAACGAGATTTTTTTTTTTAAATATCGCGTCCACATGGGCAACGGATCAGTAAAATCTCAGGTACATATGGCAACGCAACGCTTGCTGAAAACGATGCAATACAATGCCACACCTCTACGTGCGCTGTAAGACGGTCCCATCGGAGACACCAGAACAATAGAAGTACGACGCCTGGTGGCCCGTTGCTGGGATACGTCAGAGTGTCCGCCATATTGGATGTGGCAAATCTTCCACGTAAACCAATGCAAGTAAATGGACTGAACTTCATAAAGCCCCTTTCTACAATAATGTTTAACTCGATGCCTTTTATTCACCCATTAACACACACACGTATATATTTGGGAAACAAACAGGCATCAAAACAACACATATAACTAAATTTCCTCAACATGCAGCAGGCCTATACCAGAATCAAGCTATGGGAAACTTTTTTTTTTTTAATTCCGCTGCTACTATCGTAGGCTACTAACGATATCTACACATCAAGGCATGTTTTGGAGCTCAGCGGGGATCGTGTAGAATAATGTGCTGTGCTTATGCTGCTGAAGCCGTGCCGTGCCGTCTCCGCATCACTTGCATTAAATGTCGTGCAGATAGGCTATAAAATGTCTCCAAAAACAATTTTTGCAATATACAGTGCTATATGGAAAAAAAAAATTCAATTAAACCATATTACAATGGGATTGCTCCATGTGATTGCTTCACAGTCTGACATGCTTCCAATCTCTTCTATTTTTGAGTGTGCCATCACCATCTGACAGCTGGTGGTGAAATTGGTTGGGTGGGCTATGAAATAAATTATAAATTTATTTATAAATTGTTTGGAGACAGGTTTCACCGAGCGGCTATTATGCGCGAGACTTCATATTAGCCACAAAGTCAGAAAAATCTGTTTGTAAAATTACGTTATAATGACCAAATACAATGAAAAGTATTTTTCCAGTCTCATCTGTGAAAGGTAATCCCATGTGATCTCGTTTGGATGGTAAACCTGTTGGTACAGTTAAACACAGCATATGAATGAGGCATCTTTATTCTCCGCTTTGACCCATCCAATATGGCGGCGAGGATGACGTATGATCTACGCGGAAGGCGGCGTCTATGTTTATATGTCTATGCCCGGCGTGAAGCACTCACAGTCATGTGGTTGTGACATCATCATAAACAAATCCGTTCTACTCATCCAGATGACTTCGCAACGGCGCCGTTGCCAGATCTTTCCACTCTGGAACCCGTTCTCAAAAGATTTTGTTTTGGGGCACCCAAAACGCCGGTGCCGTGTGGACGCCAGGCCGAAACGATAAACATTTTTATCAGATTCACCTGAATCCGTTGCCGTGTGGACAGGGCTTATGACTGAGGCTGAGGAAAAAGATCGAGTTCCACTTTTGTACGTCTTCTTTCATTTTTGTTCAAAGAGGCTCAGAATTTATCTTTGTTATTGATGTGATTTCTTTTGGTATATTTATATATCCCTAAGTGTTTTAACGAGTTCTGGTCCCAATTAAGATGATATTTCTCTTTAAGGTGTTTAGGAGGTATGGATTTAAAAGTCAGAATCTGAGGTTTTTGTATGTTCAATTTATATCCTGCAAACTCGACAAATCTTTCTAAAAGGTCCATTAATTTGACAAATGAACTAGATGGGCTCGTTAAACATATCAAAACACCATCAGCATATAGCGCCACCTTGTGATCATCCCCCTTAATGGTTACGCCTTTGATATCTTCTGTCTGTCTCAGCCACTGTGCTAAAGGCTCTATAGAAAGTGCAGAAAGTAAAGGGGAGAGTGGACAGCCCCGTCTCGCTCCACGCTGTAGTATAATAGTGTCTGAGAGAGAACCGGTTATTTTTATCCGGGCTGATGGTTTGTCATAAAGTGTACACACACCCTGAATGAAATTTTCATGGATGCCAAATCTTTTAAGGGCCTTATATAGGAAAATGCAGCTGACTGAGTCGAAGGCTTTCTCTGCGTCCGAGCTAATTCTGAGGGCTTCGAGATGATTTTGTTGGATGTAATGCAGTATGTGCAGGGACCGCCTGATGTTATCCTGAGCTTGTCTTTGCGAGACAAACCCAGTCTGGTCATTATGTATAATCCGAGGGAGGATTTTTTCCAGCCTTTTGGCCAGGATGGCTGTATATCATTTATAATCAACGTTTAACACCGAAATGGGTCGAAACGATGCACATTCTAATTTATCCTTTCCCTCTTTAGGGAGAACAGAAATGACCGCCTCCTTCAGGAGGCATTTTTAAATCCACTAAAGTTGAATTGCAAGCCCGAAGAAGACTTGGCATTAATTCGATTCGTAGGGCTTTATACCGCTCTGAAGGGAGACCGTCAGGACCTGGGGATTTGTTTGCTTTCAATCTGGAGATGGCGCTGTGAAGTTCTGCCTCAGTTATTGCTGCTGTTAAGATCCGATTGTGTTCCTCTGAAGCTGCAGGTAGATTAAGAGAGTTGAGAAATTCACCAATCTGCTGTTCTCCTGCTAATTCAGGCTGTGTATGTAACGATTGATAGCAGTCTTTAAAGATGTTTTGGATTACACTTGGACTGTATTGTATATTTTTAGAATTTGGATCTCTTATTTTGTAGATTGTGTTATCCACTTGTTGTTTTGTAGCTTTCTTGCCAGGAGTTTTGCTGATTTTGAGCCGGATTCATGATATTTGTGTTTCGTAAATGCCATCTTTTTTCAATGTCTTGTGTATACAACATGCTGATTTCATTCCGAACTTTCTTTAGTCGTATCAACAGGCTTGGGTTTGGTAGCAGTTTATGTTGTCTCAAGATCTTTTAATTCTTTATTAAGGTCCATTAGCCGTGATCGTCTTGCTTTTTTTTCATGAGCGCAGAAGGATATAATTTTACCTCTAACTACCGTCTTCGGGGTATCCCATACTATACTCAGGTCGACTTCCCCTCTATCATTTTCTTCCAGAAACACTTTCATTTCTTTTCTCCTTTGGGATGTAAATTTTGGGTTGTTTAGAATACTGGTGTTTAGTCTCCACTGTGATCTTCCGAGGTCCCGATCACGGGGGAGGTCAAGCACGTCTTTCAATAAGTTGTCAAGAAAACCAGCCATATCGCTGCCCTCTTTATTCTCCGGTATCCCATAGATCCTTACGTTATCTCTCTGCGCTCAACCCTCCTGGTCAATTAGCTTAGCCTCCAGATTAGCTTGGCGCTGTGCTAGCATCTTAATTAACGTTGATGCTGCCTGAAGTACCATCTCGGTTTCTTCGATTCTCTCCTCCGCTTCATCTAGTCTGTCGTTTGCTCTCTAACTCTTTTTTAATGTCTGATAGCTGTGGCCAGTCGTCTCTTCTGAACTCCCGTATTTCTTTGAGGATACGTTGCAGGCTAGCTTCAGAGCCATCATCACCATGTCGGTCCAGTCCGAGGGGGTTTTGGCTTCGGCTATCTCGTCTTATTTCAGACTCTCTTTCCATCCAGGGATCCCAGCAGTAATTGAAAAAAGTAGAGGAATGTAAGAAACTATCAGCAGGGGTCAAGGGGGCTGCAAGCCCCCTGAAGCTGTTGAGATTTTAACATTTAAAGATGCTATAGAACACATTTTTTACATAGATTTAACATAGAAAAGCAACAGAATTTAACAATAATGTGTATCTATTTGATGCCATATTTTATAATCAATGACATAAGTGGCAAAAAAAAATTGTTATTTATAAAAATTAGATGAAAATGTAGCTTTGAAAAATATACTTCTAACCTGGACACTGTTCAGCTATCTCTTTTATGGAGGATATCTTTTTTCCACGACATATTCAGGGCTGTGAAATTGTAAATAAGAAATCCGAGGAAAAGGGGGGTCTGGGGGGCACAGCCCCCCAGCATAAGCCATTTTAGGTGTTATATGGTGTATTCTGAGCATTTCCTGCAAGTAAAAAATTGATCTCAACAAGTAAATATTTGACTAGTCTTGGTCTTCATTTTGCCATATAAAATACCTATCAACAGTTTTCTCTTTTAAAATGAAAGATCCATGTAAAATACCTTGAAATATCTAATAAGTGCCTATGTATTTTATCTCTTAATCAAAATAAAAGTAAAAAAAAAAGTGTAAATAACAATTTAAAGAAATGTTAATAAAAGAAAACTTTGATAGGCCTTTCAAAATGACTTTGTGAAAAATCATGCTCAATATTTAAGTGAGAGATACCTGTTGTCTTCCAAATTACACTTAATTCTTGTATTATGTCCTGGCTTTTTCCAAGAATCTGTCACAATGTCTCTTGTCTACAGAGCAAAAGTTTAAAAAAAAACTAATGTTTCTTATCTAATATATTATTTACATCTTTTCTTTTACTTCTGGCTCCTTCTATTCCTCTTTGCATCACTCCCAGCTATTTCTTTCAATTCATCTTTCAGTAAGGCTATTAGTTATTAGTTCTATAGCATTTGCATTCCTCTATTAAAGCTATTTACAAAATGTTCATAGTCTGTCAAACAGCATCTAATGAAAGTCTTTTAATTTTCTTTTCTTTAACACCATCTCTTTCAGTTTTGCAAACTTGTTCTTTTTCATCTTTTCCTTCAGTCTGTCTGTGTGTTCTTTTCTAGCCCTCTTTGCATCTCTCTCAAACACCTCCTTAGCTTTCCTTTTTGATGGCATCTTAACTATGTCTGATCTTACACCCTGTAAGTACAAAATTCACGTACGCGGTGCCAGGTCACGCAATAGCTATTTTTAGCTCTGTCATGCACTCCTCAGCAGTGTTGCCAGATACTGCTGACATTTTCCAGCCCAAAATATGTTCAAAACCCACCAAAATGCACTTGAAACCGCTCAACTAGGCGGAAACCGCCCAATCTGGCAACACTGCTCCTGAGTCGCAGTCAAGACGTGTTCCACGCTCAGCTGGCATAAAACTCCGCGAGTCCGGCTGGATTGAGCCGCCGGTCTCGTGCAAGGCGATTAAAACCGACTAGACCCCCCCAATGATTTTTAATGCAAAAATAGATGTTTTGTGAAGATGATTTTTTCGTGACAGAATCCGCGGAAATTTCACAGCCCTGCATATTGAATTAAGTTCAACGCATTAGAAACAAAAGCACAAACGGAGTTAAAACACATTTTCTAGCAAATGGGCGCAGCCATATTGTTTTCTCGTTCTATCGCGTACAGTCTCGCGGTATTTACATCAATTTAACTTCCGAGTGTTCCCGAATGTCAACGAGAACAAACGAAGCTGACAAAAACATCGCTAAACAAGCAAACCAAATCAGAACGTATTCTGCTGGTCATTTTACTTAAACATATTTTTAACGGATATA
Source organism: Neoarius graeffei (assembly GCF_027579695.1). NCBI lineage: Eukaryota > Metazoa > Chordata > Actinopteri > Siluriformes > Ariidae > Neoarius > Neoarius graeffei. The sequence goes on along the minus strand of NC_083584.1, from coordinate 3,718,098 downwards.
CAAGAGATTTAAAAAAAAAAAAAAAACACCACCACTTTGGCTAGAAAAATAGCGGAATTCCGCTAAATAGCGGACGTCTGGGATCCCTGTCCATCGTATTTGTAGTTGTCCTACTTCTAGCTGTAACCCCTCTCTCCATCGTGAAGCAAAACACGCATTTGAGTTGATCAAGTAGAGTTTTGGGGGGTTATTTCAAAAACCGTCAGGGAGCTCGTAAACTACACTGCCATCTTCTCTATGGCGGAACTGGAACCCTCAGGTGCAGTTTGTGGGATTCGTTACAGTGTTGTAGTAAATTTCACAGTGAGTTCAGACACATCGCAGTCGGATCAAGTCCCGTTTTGTGCTGCAGCTTCTCACATACGTCCATCTGACCCAAAGACTCTGTGACAAATCATCAGTGTGCAGTGAACAGAAACAATCTTCCTCCTCAGGACACTGATGATGAAGCTAAAACCTCTGCTTCAGTCTCACTATTAGAGAATGGGTCTTACTGAGGAGCAGGTCATGTGACTCTCAGAGAGATGATCTTACCTCAGTTTCTCCAGTTTACAGTGAGGATTCTCCAGTACAGCACAGAGACGCTTCACTCCTGAGTCTCTGAGTTTATTATAGGACAGATCCAGGTGTCTCAGGTGTGAGGGGTTTGATCTCAGAGCTGAACTCAGAGCAGCACAGCCTTCATCTGAGACACCACACCGCACCAACCTGCAGAGACACAATGACACACACTTCAACAGATTTAATACTGACTTTAAAGATGATGTGTCTGATGATGGACTGTCTCCCTTCTCTTGTCCAATCACAAGATATTATTAACTCTGACCAATTATTAAAGCTATTTTTGATTATTCTTGACATCGAGTCTACAAGAGGTGTAAAGGTTTTACTGGTTTAAGGAAAAAAAGAAAAAAGAAACCTGACTCATCTGTGTTTAACAGGGTTTTCATTAGTAACCGATTGCCGATCGAAATCATCGGTTGTAATGACGTCTGAATCGGTTGTTTTTTGGCCAAATGCAATTTTCCCGTAATTGTTCAAACTTTCTCATCGGACTTACTTGATAAGGAACGCTGTTACCTGCGCGCCGTTTGGTTGCTGAGGCTGTGTACATGTGACTAGATAAAAGGTGGGAACCGATTGGCTAATCCTTCTTATATCGTCCAATCATTTAGCGCGTATTAAACTATAGCATATCACATGGTTCCCACATGGTAAGATGGCGACCCTATCCTGTATGGTATAGCATGATAGCGACCACGAAAAAATGAAAGCGAACGCTGTTCAATTTCGGCTTCGCAGAAAAAACTGGTAAATCTCGCGGAAAATGCCCAGCAGTGTTCTCCACGGGCGCTTTTAAAGTGGCACGCTGCCCTTCCCTTGGCCAAAAAAACCCCTGTGACTTCATCAGTATTCACCAAATAAATCATAAAGTTCTCTTTTAAGTTCGTTTCTTAAGACACGTATTTTTAAGTATGTTACCTCGCTTGTTGACAGTTTCGGCGAACACTTCCGCCTTCTTCAAAACAGTCACCAGATGTCGAGTGGTGACGTGCCTTATCAGCTGATGTTACTCTATGGAGGCGTGAACGTCCCGCCCAATTTGACAGGTAGTCCACGCCTCCTGCTGTCAGGTCGCTGCCCCAGGACTGCGCTCCAGGTATGTGACAGCGCGTACGCTCCCTCATCCCGGTTCATGGTCCTCTGTGTCCGCTTACGTATCTCCACTGCCTCCAAAATCCAACGCTGATATCTATTCTCTTCAGCGCGAATGACTCTGGCCTCTTCCCAATTCATTATATGATTATGCCGTTTGCAGTGGTCTGAAATGGCTGATTTTAAGTTTTCTTGGCTTGCTTTTTCTTTTTCGGATCTTGTGAGTCTTTTTGTTGTTTCTTTTTCACATTCTATTTGGTGTTCTTTCCTGCGAGTGTGGAAGCATCTGCCCGTTTCACCAATATAGACTTTATTACATGAACGGCAAGGGATTTCATATATGATATTGCATTTATTGTCCAGTTGTATTTTATCTTTGGGGTGAACTAGCAGCTGTCGGAGGTTCTTGTATGGTTTGACCGGGGTGTTGATGTGGTATTTCCTCATGGATCGTTGGATGCGTTCTGTGACTCCTTTTATGTATGGTAATGTGACAAAGCCCCGGTTTGTTTTTTCTGTGTTTTTTCTTGTCTGTTTGTTTCTTTCCTTTTTTTGTGTCTGTGATTTTCCTTTTCGAATTGCCCACGGTGGATATTGGCAGTTTTTTAATGCCTGTTGGATGTGTTGTTCCTCCTCCTGTCTGTCTTTCTCCTCCGTGATGTTCTGTGTTCGGTCGTATAGTGTTCTGATTACTGACATTTTGTATGCGATGGGATGTTCAGATGTCCAGAGAAGATATTGGTCGGTGTGTGTAGGTTTTCTGTATGTTGTAATTCTGATGCTCCCTTCTTCTGTGTGGTGTATTTTTAGGTCCAGAAATGCTATTGTCTTGTCCGTTTCCTCTTCGTGTGTGAATTTGATGTTGCCTGTCTTGTCTATGGAGTTTAAATGATCCGTGAGTTGTTGTGTGTGGCCTGTTTTGGTTATTTCAAGAATGTCATCAACGTATCTTTTCCAGAAGATAGGTTTGCAGTCATCCGGTGCTGTTCCTATGGCTCGGGTTTCCAGATCCTCCATAAAAAAGTTGCATAGAGTGGCAGATAGCGGGTCCCCCATTGCAAATCCCTCTTTTTGTCTGTAGATTGTACCTCTGTATTGGAAATATGTGGAAGTGGAAATGAAATGTAATAGTTTTGTTATGTCCTGTACTGTAAGTTTTGTACGTTTTTTCAGGGTTCTGTCTGCTTTTAACCGGTTTTCTACTATGTTGAGAGTGTTTGTGACCGGTGTTTTTGTAAAGAGGGATATGACGTCATGTGATACAAAGATTTCATCCTTTTTTATCTTGATTTCCTTTAGTTCTTTCGCAAGTTGTTTTGAGTTTTTGCAGTGGTATTCCGTGAGTCCGAGGAGTGGTTTAATTATGTCTGCCAGCGTCTTGGAAAGGTTGTAAGTAACTGATCCTATGCTGTCTACTATGGGTCTTGGTGCTCCGGGTTTATGAATTTTCGGTGTGCCGTATATCCGGGGGGTGATGTCTGCTGTGGGGATGAGGTGGTTGTATGTTTGTTTATCAATTTTGTTGTCATCCAGTAACGGTTTGAGTAATAGTTTTAGTCTTTTTTTCTTTTCCTCCGTCGGGTCTTTTTTGAGTATTTCATATGTGTTTGGGTCCGTGAGCATTTCATTCATTTGTTTTTCATATTGATTAGTGTCCATGATAACCGTGGTCCTCCCTTTATCAGCCGGTAGTATTGTTATTTTCTTGTTCTTTGCGAGTGTTCTGATGGCTTCCATTTCCTGTTTAGTTGTGTTTCTGGGTGGCGGTTTAGCTGAGGTGAGGATGCCTGCTATTTCGTTCCTTAATGCGGCTTTCTGTCCTTGGTCCTGTAACATGTTGCATGCTAGTTCCGTAGCCAGTATGAATTCTTCATTTGGGATTTTATTTGGTGTGATGGCATAGTTTAGTCCCCGTGAGAGTATAGTGCGTCCTGCTGTTGTTAGTGTGTGTTTAGACAGGTTGCAAATCCATTTTTCATTTATTTGTTTGTCCTTGCATTTATTTTGTTTCTTTTTGATAAGCCTATTTAGTTTTTAAATATGGCGTGTTTTTGTTTTTGAGAATTCTTGTTCTTGTATTATATTCAGATGTTCTTCCATACTTTTTTCCATGTCACTGCTGAGTTTGAACCGGAGTTTGAAATCTTGTGTTCTTTGTGTTATTTCTGTATTTAAATTGTTGATTTTGTTTGTCGTGCATCTAATTCTTTCTCTTACCAGAGTCATTCGCGCTCTTTCGATGGTCCTTTCCGCGTTTTTTGTTGGTATCGGATTTTTTATGTAGAGGCTTGCTGGAATGACGCCTTCGTCCCGGCAGCGGAGATTGAAGCGGAGATGGTTTCTTTGTCGCGCCAGTTTTTTCTTTAGTTTTTCCAGGCAGCGTACCTCTTTGGCACAATCTTCTCCATAACTTATTTTTAATATGTAGTAAAAATTCATTATGTCTGATAATTATAACTATTCTTTTAAGTTCGTTTCTTAAGACACGTATTTTTAAGTATGTTACCTCGCTTGTTGACAGTTTCGGCGAACACTTCCGCCTTCTATACCTGGAGCGCCGTCCTGGGGCAGCGACCTGACAGCAGGAGGCGTGGACTACCTGTCAAATTGGGCGGGACGTTCACACCTCCATAGAGTAACATCAGCTAATAAGGCACGTCACCACTCGACATCTGGTGACTGTTTTGAAGAAGGCGGAAGTGTTCGCCGAAACTGTCAACAAGCGAGGTAACATACTTAAAAATACGTGTCTTAAGAAACGAACTTAAAAGAATAGTTATAATTATCAGACATAATGAATTTTTACTACATAAATCATAAAGTATTTGCTTTATTATAAATTTGAAACTATTTAACACGCAGAAGACCATTAAACGAATGCATATGGGGCGACCTGAAGTGGCCAAAATAACGAGCCAGCAGCTAAATAACTCTGCAGGTGTTTGTAGCGTTATTGTGCAACGGGTACGCTTATCTATAGTCCCTACACCATTACAGTAATCATATAACAGCACACACACACACACACACACACACACACACACTAGTTAAGTTCAGGTCTTTTATTTTACGGATCTGTGATCGTGTAGGCGAGAGCTGCATTTTCCCGTTGCTTCAGTGTTTGTTTACTGCAGGACTTCCGGGTTCCTGGGTCAAAGGACCCGAACTACGGAGGCCGGGTGGCTTTGTAGTGCCAGTCTCGGGCACGCGCACCAGCTCGTGCATGGATTGGAGTGGTTTCACCCAATCAACATTAATTATGTGTATTGTAAAAAATATATGCATTTATTGTAATTGGGTATTTTGTTTATGCATGGAAGTTCATTTATTTTTCTCACACAGAAAAAATATATATCATTAATTCAGGGATCGCAACAGGCGCATCAGTCTCAACTGAAATGTCAAATGAGACTCACATTGACAATAAAGATATGTACAGTAAGAATGCGTTAATTTTCTGTAAAATGATTTTAACAATGATTTAGCATTTCCTATCCATTTATTGGCCAGTTTCACTGTCAAAAAAGCCCAAAGTCTGTCACCTTCAGGGGGATTTTGTCCCCCTGGGGCCCCGCCCCCTCCTTTTATTTTTGAAAAGTGGAGAACCCTGCCCAGTTTACATTTAAAAAAAAAGTTATTGCTATTTTGCATGTTTGTCGTGATGCATTCAATTTCTTTATTCTGCAAGCGTTGGTGTTGTTCTGATTTCCCAAATCTTGATTGGGTTTTGTGGCATACGAACTGTAATCGCCACGAGACCCAGGAATGACTTGAATTTCTATTTCAGATGGACCATGGAGACCTAACGACTGGCTGTTAGAAATTGCAAAATTCGTTTTCGGCTCTGGGCTCCGCCCCCCTGGTCCTCCCACCAGGGCAACATTTCATCTGTTTTCCATACTAATGAAAACCCTGCTTTAACTGTATTTTTATCCCCACGTATCAAATTCTCAGTGTGGTTAATTAGTGCTTTAATGCAGAAGTGATGAGTTTAATGAGGAATATATTTGTTCTGCATGTTGGACTGTTACAGTCAAATTCAACTGAAAATCAATAATGTACACAAAGAGATGATCTTACCCCAGTCTCTCCACTTTACAGTGAGGATTCTCCAGTCCAGCGCAGAGACGCTTCACTCCTGAGTCTTCTAGTTTATTCCCAGACAGATTCAGTGTCCTCACAGTCAGATGCAGTTCTCTCAGATTGGAGGTTTCTGAGTTGAGCGCTGAGACCAGAGCTTTAGCGATGCTCCCTTCAATTCCATCACAACTGATACTGAAGGAAATAAAATAAAACATAATAAACTCACCCAAATGATCAAAGTCAGGTTGAGATGAAGCAGGCAGAGTTAGAGGCAGAGTCATATTTATCTGAACAGCTCAGACATTGGATTTGTTCTCTAATTAGTGAGCTACTGAAATGATCACCAGCCCCGTGCTGAAGGGGTTTTATGGAGCGACTCATGATGAGCTCGTTGGATAACAGTGTGTGTGTGTGTGTGTTGCCAGGTGCTCCTTATTTGTTCCTGGTGCCAGTGATTTACAGACTGGACATGTTCTTCCCCTTACACTCTGTGTGTTGTGTCTCCCAGTCTGACTTTCCCTGTGTGTGGGGGGTAAAGACCTCTCCCAAAAAAGGACACTGAAGTTTGAGACACAGCTTTTTGTTTCAGAGACAAATAAACACACCAAAGAGCGACAGCATGAAAAAGAATAAAAGCTGTGAGAAGGTCCACACAACAAAAAAGTTACAATTTATAAACACTGTCAGGACATTACAACAACAGAATAATTAGCGCGGAATCAATTTACATTAGGCCAAGCAAAAAATAATAAATTGTGTTTTCTGTCACAGGGGCGGCACGGTGGTGTAGTGGTTAGCACTCTCGCCTCACAGCAAGAAGGTCCGGGTTCGAGCCCCGGGGCCGGCGAGGGCCTTTCTGTGTGGAGTTTGCATGTTCTCCCCGTGTCTGCGTGAGTTTCCTCCGGGTGCTCCGGTTTCCCCCACAGTCCAAAGACATGCAGGTTAGGTTAACTGGTGACTCTAAATTGAGCGTAGGTGTGAATGTGAGTGTGAATGGTTGTCTGTGTCTATGTGTCAGCCCTGTGATGACCTGGCGACTTGTCCAGGGTGAACCCCGCCTTTCGCCCGTAGTCAGCTGGGATAGGCTCCAGCTCGCCCGCGACCCTGTACAGGACAAGTGGTTACGGATAATGGATGGATGGATAATGGAATGGTTTTCTGTCACAACCTCAAATAATTCAGGGTACGATGGTCAGATTTTTTTCCTTTTCTTTCAGAACCGTATTAAATTGGTACGTACAAACAATTTGGTGACTAAATAATCAAACTGAATTATGATGGAAATTTATTATAATTATATGCATGATTGCAGGATTTCGTGAAAATAAAAATAATACTTTTTGAGGTGTTTTTCTTCTTTGTTCATACACCACCGCCCAATGTTTAATCCCACAAACGCAACATCAACACTTCATAATGTTCTGCTTTATCAGTTCCACAATGAATGCATGAGCATGAAGATGTGTTGATAACAGTAGCTGCCGTAAGACAGATTGGAGTTGACAGATTGTGGGCTGTCGTAAAGTTGTTGTCGTAACTTAAGCATGCACGAGTAAAGCGACACTGGCTGTTAACTGATTGTACAGTTTAATGTCAGTTTCGGGTCTCGTTTTAAAATGACATGGAAGAGATTCATTTTAATATTCATTAAAATAACGTTTTTGTCACATCCGTCCCCCAGCCACGAACTATCACTGGCGCCCACGTGCAGTCGCACTCTCAACGAGCAGCGCGTGACTCAAGGACCAATTACAGGCTGAACACAAACAGACTTCGTGAAGTCACCGCTCAGTGCACTCATGTCTGACCTTCTCGAGCCGTTCTTTGTGTTATTACTCCGGTTTTTGTCTCGGCCTCGACTCGCCTGTCCAGGGCCGTTTACAGCTTTGGCTGGGCCCGGGACAAAATAATCTGAGTGGGCCCCCCCACACACACACACATATGCGCGCACGCACATCGCCACACAGCAACCACCCACACCCAGCCCCTCTTTTCACAGTCTCCATTCACTCCAACCCTTAAATAACAGGTATTCCAAGCCCATTATAACAGTCAACCATTTTATTTCAACATATTTACAGTTTGAACATTTCCTTAGTCTGCAACTATTCAGGTGCGAAATGCAATGCGCCGGACTTTTGCTGTGGCAAAGTCGTCAATAAGGTCATTGAAGTCCAGCTTCTTTGCAAGTTCGCGCTCTATAGAGAGCATAGCCAGCCCATTGAGCCTCTCCTGTGACATGTTTGAGCGCAGGTAGTTGAGAAACCAAAATGATTGTTTACGGGATGGAACTGGGCCTCAATGAGAACGGAGTTATGGCTTTCCCAAAATCTGAACATAGAAGCATCACCACTAGTGATGTGTACAGTGAGTTTTTCAGTGTATTTTTTTGTCTTGTTTTTCATAAACGTCCTTTCCGTACTCGATTTAGAATGTTACAAAAAAAATTGACACCCTCCCAACCACGTAACATTAACCTATCTGACCTGGGGGCTGACACGTTTATTACGGATAAACCAAAAGGATTTCAACGTTCCCTGGATATAGAACTGGACCGAGAAGATTTCAAAATCTTAACGTGTAAGCAACAACAATAAAACAGAGGTTGTTTTATTCATTTAGGGCTTATTAGGCTACTTTCATTAATTGCGCTTTTCATACAGGCCTATCATTTTTCACTTGAGCAAGGGAATTGTTTGAAGAGTATCCAGTGTAAGCGAAAGTTTAATGTTTTGCAACAGACTAACCTCAAAACACCCCATTCGTTACATTAAACTCTATCTAGCTGGCAATTTCACATGCCGTCGTATCTACACGGGATGATTTCCAACAAAATAAGGTTTAATTAACAAGAGGCAGCGTTCCACGGGCTTTCAGCTAACCGGAGTCCAGCTCAGCGCAGCTCAGTAAGCGTGCCTAAAACATTTGGATATGATTGCCACATACATATACACATACAAACAGCCACTCAAACCTCCACTGCCAAGCCTCTACCTCTCCAACGCCAGATCCATGTAAACAACACGGACGATTTGGAATTACCTTATTCTATTCTATAATCGGCTGGTCAGTGCTATACTCAATACTTAAGTGACTTACCCATCCAGTGAGGATTATTTTCTTGTTTACAAGATGCCACATCTGAGTCGCTGACAAATCCTGAATTTCTGTAAAGATAACTGTGCAGAGATTTATAAGCACGCAGTGCTTCACCACTGAACAGCGAGGGAAAGTTAATGAGGTAATTATACACGTCTGGGTATTCCGCTGGCAGTTCAAAATCCGGTCGTGAAAACTCCGTCCGGTAAGCCATAAGGGTCACAAATCTGTAGATCGTTTATTTTAGACATATATCTAGTTATCTGTTCATTAGAAAAATGAGCCGTGTAGTCCGTCGGTTGAAATTGATCCATTCTGTACACGAGTGCAGCAGTATTCAGCGGTGTTTTTGACCGACACGATGGGGGTTGTGTACTTTCCGGTCACGTGACTGCAAGATCTCTATAGTGCCCTGTTATTTGGCGCCTTAATCAAAGACCAAACCATTTCTGCATTAGGGGTGGTAGGTGGGTTCTTGAATCTATTTTCGAAGACAATAAAGGTAAAGAACCAGAAATCATTCATTGAATGCAAATATAGCACATTTTTCTCCCCCAAATCAACACATTTTGAAATGAAACAGAATGATTAATGGCATCTTCATGAGGGACCAGTTCTGGGCCCCCCCTCATGCCTGGGCCCGGGACAAAATACCCGGTTGTCCCCCCCTGTCGACGGCCCTGCGCCTGTCTGTAGATCACATGACCTTTGCTCGTCTTCCGATTTTGATTCTTCCCAATCTTTTGGAATTGTATACCTGCTTATTGTTTTTAGAATAAACACACTCTTCCAGCGATGGCGTCCGTCTACCGCCACTTACACGACAGTTTTACTGAATCAATGTTCAAACCTTTCCAGCAGATCTTCAAGTGGGATGTCTGCACTGACCTGAGCACCTTTTTCAGTGGCGCTATAATTGCAGGCGGACACGAATGCTGATGTGTGATTCTGACTGGGATTGTGTGTGGAGGGATGAGTATGGGATAGTTTTATATTGGCTGTGACTGGTTTTCATGCATGTGAAGTGAACGTTAAATATCGCATGTGTTTGCGTTACGTTTGTCACCATTTTGTCGCCAATTGGTTTTCCGCGAGAATCACGTTGAATTCCCGCGTGTTATCGCTGTCGTCACGTGGTACATCAAATATGGCTGCGCCCGTAGCCGCGATTGTTTCTGAGCAGCGGTAAACGTTTTCCATCGTTTGAAATGCTTGATACTTTAAAAAAAAAAAAAAGACTGCTTGTATTTTTCCAACACTTCAGAAATGTTCAGGGTTGGACGGGCGACCGGAAACAAACTTTTTTTGATAGACCTTGTGACGTTTTAAAAATAAATAATAATGCTTCTAATAAGCGCTCTGTGAAAGGCTGTTTTCACCACCTGAATAAAACCTTTTATTAGACAGACACGAGTGTTTTACTGGGAAACACGCCACTCGTATTTTTCATATGAAACCCATCCTGGAGCTGAGGGACACATACAGAGGATATTACACGGTGGCACAAAGACATGAAGTTTATCTTCGAGCGGTGAATGTATAGATCACGAGTGAGCGAAGTGAACAAGTCAAATATTTTTCAACACGAGAAGATAAACTTCAGATCTTCAATCCAACGTGTGATTTTTCTTTTTATTATATCGACACGTTCACAAACAAAAAGTCCCCAAATTTATCAAAACAACTCACTGATTTCCTCACGAGTGACAGATAGAGATTTACGTCTCGGTTTTGGTTCTCCATGTCCCGGATGGAGCTCGGATGAAAAACACGAGCGGTGGATTTCCCAGTAAAACACTCGTGTCTGCGTCATATTTCCCGATATTTCACCCCGATGACGTCACTCCCAGCGTTTCCCCGCTGATTAGACGCGCGTTGTCAAAATGGCGAACCAGTTCAAAATTAAAACTCTTTTGATTAACTTGTGTCCATATAATATAAAGAACATTACACGCTCACTTCGCTCACTCGTGATATGTACATTCACCACTCGAAGATAAATTTCAGATCTTCGTGCCACCGTGTAATATCCTCTATTTATCAGGTCACTAATAACAGTAAAGTTTTGTGGAATTATAATTTTGTATTACTGCAAACTCCACATGGCTCTACAGGCCCAGCGTCTGTGTAATTACATTTCAGCTACAACACAAATTTAATGTGGAGGGATGTGAACAAAAAACCCTCACACTGCACTCAGTGAAGGTTTTACACAGAAAAAACCCCTCAGTGTTTACGGGACATCGGAGCCTGCAATAGTGGTGTAATTTGTAAATATTGTAAATAAACTGTTAGTATAAAGTTCTGTTTGATTATTTGTTCAGTTTTGGAAATGTGGTGTTTGTGAGTCTCGTTAGCTGGCTGTCACTTCCATCTTCAGCTCACAGCTTCCACACTTCTTGGGACAAAATGGCAGAATGTGAGACGTAAACATTTTTCTCCTGAAATGACATCAACTGGTTTCGACTTCTTTAATAGCTGAACTTCAGTTTTATTCAATTCTACATGCAGCTGTTTTCCCCTCATTTATCTACTGATCTATTTGTATTAACACACTCTGGATCACCTGAAACTCAAAACATCCCAAAGTGCGTTTCTGTCAAAGTGCTTTCAGTTTCTCTCTTTCTAACAGTGGAACAGTAGAACAGTTCTATTCAGCTTTACTTACACGGCTTTCCTGGATGCTGCAATCACAGGCATCACCTTCACAAGAACCCAATCTGGTATCTTCTTTGTCCTGGTATATTTACTCAGATCAAACTCCTCCAGCTCCTGTGCTGAAGTCAGTAACACAAACACCAGAGCAGACCACTGTGAAGGAGAGAGTTCACTTCGTTTCCCAGATTTCAGGTAGCGTTGGATTTCCTCCACGAGAGAATCATCACCCAGTTCATTCAGACAGTGGAACAGATTGATGGATTTTTCTGCAGGAAGATCATCTCTACTGATCATCTCCTTAATGTACTTAACTGTTTCCTCTTTGCTCTGGGAGTTACTTCCTGTCTGTGTTACTAAGGCATCTAAGAGTTTCTGATTGGACTCCAGTGAGAGACCCAGAAGAAAGCGGAGGAACAGATCCAGATGTCCAGTCTCAGATTTTAACGTCTGATCTACAGCCCTCCTGTGTACATCTGAAACTGTCTCAAAGGACCGACTCTGATCAAGAACATTTCTCTTTTCCTTCATGAAGGTCAGATGTACATACAGAGCTGCGAGATGATCCTGAATGCTCAGATGAACAAAGCAGTACACTTTACTCTGGTGAAGCCCAGGCTCCTCTCTGAAGATCTGTGTACACACACCTGAGTACACTGCTGCTTCTGTCACATCAATGCCACACCCTCGCAGGTCTTCCTCATAGAAGATCAGGTTGCCTTTCTTCAGCTGCTCAAAAGCCAGTTGTCCCAGTTTGAGCAGCATTTCTTCATCACTCTCCTGCTTCTTTGAGTATTTTTCTCTGATGACGTTTGTCTGAATGATGAGGAAGTGTGTGTACATTTGAGTCAGAGTCTTGGGGATCTCTCCACTCTCTGCTTCACCCAACATTCTCTCGAGGACAGCGGCTGAAATCCAGCAGAAGACTGGGATGTGACACATGATGTACAGGCTTCTTAATGACTTCAGGTGTGTGATGATGTTCTCGGCCAGGCTCTGATCACTGACCCTCTTCCTGAAGTACTCCTCCTTCTGGGGGTCATTGAACCCTCGTACCTCTGTGACTCGATGGACGTACTCGGAGGGGATTTGATCAGCTGCTGCTGGTCGGGAGGTGATCCAGACGAGAGCAGAGGGAAGCAGATTCCCTTTGATCAGGTTTATCAGCAGCACACGCACCGATGCTGATTCAGTTACATCACAAACTCTCACTGTGTTCCGGAAATCCAGAGGGAAACGACACTCGTCCAATCCATCAAAAATGAACAGAACCTTTTCCAACCTGGACATTTCTGTTTCTCTGGTTTCCTTAAAGCAGACATGAAGGAGCTCCATCAGACTCAGGTTTTGGTCCTTCATCAGATTCAGCTCTCTGAAAGGAAGTGGAAATATGAGGGGGACGTCCTGATTTGCTTTCCCTTCAGCCCAGTCCACAATGAACTTCTGCACAGAGACTGTTTTTCCGATACCAGCCACGCCCTTTGTCACTACAGTTCTGATGGGTTCGTCTTCTTCAGATAAGGGCTTAAAGATGTCGCTGCATTTGATTGGTGTTTCCTCTGTTGTTTTTCTCCTGGACGCTGCCTCAATCCATCTCACCTCATGTTCTTTATTGACGTCTCCACTGTCTCCGTCTGTGATGTAGAGCTCGGTGTAGATCTCATTCAGGAGCGCTCGCGTTTCCGGCTTTATCATCACTCCATTTAACCACTGAAACTTCTTCATCAGATTTAATCTGAACTTTTTCTGGAATTCATTTACAGCAGGAGATTCTGGGGCATGTCTGTGTGACGGGGTGAAATAAGAAGACGCGGTGAGATCTGGGCTCCAATTATTACAGTTTAACATCACAGTTTTTTCTGACTGGTTCCCACAGATAACCGTTCTTTAGGATGCTAACACTATGGATTTACCGGATTTGATTGTATCTTTTCCACTGAGCTCTATATAAAACCTGGAGAGCTCAGAGCCTATTCCCCGCTGTAGAGACGAGTGAAGCCGCCTGGCCGCCATATTACCACTCCCATCGCGTGTCTCTGGCTTGTGTGTTAAACCGTGGTATCTCATCAAATTTGCCCCAAGAAAAGTACCTCCTGACTCCGCCCCCTTTCATTACCTCCTCTTATTTTCTCAACTTGACCCCCATTCCTGACACATCTTTATCGCTCTCTGCTTCACTGTTAGTATTTTTTTTCCCTTTTCCAGTTCAGTCTCTGATCATTTTTTTCATGGCTCTTTTTTTTACTAGAGCGGCAGCTACAATTATCAACAGTCCATAATTATCGACACCTTTTCAGATTTACCAATAAAAACAAACAAACAAACAAACAATCGTACAAAGCTGAGTTTCAGTTACAGCAGTTATTATCGGTTAATTAATAAACCGGAAGACCCCACCCCCACCCTTTGATCTTGTCGTCTGATGACAGCTCGTTACCTGAGACGGAATTTCTTTTAGCACGATCAGCAAGTTGAGGAAAACCCGGACGTTATCATCGCAGGGAAGCATGGTGCAAAGATCATGGACATGTTTTTACTGATCAAATTCACCGATATTTCATGATCTCCTCGTCAAAACCTACTTTATTTCTTACTCTTTCATTTACAGCCGCCATTTTGTATCTAAACGCACGTTTGAGAAGTCACGTGAGGTGTCGATAATAGTGATCACTTTCACCGGTGTCCACCATTATCGACACCCTGTGGGATTAAGGGACATTTACGACTGTTATGGATCGATCTCTGTGTGTAACATTGTTGAAGTAGATGAAGTGCTTTAAAAAAATAAAAGTGCTGTGATTTATAATAATTTTTTTCTGATTTATAACAGAATGGAATGTTTATAGAGTATTTGGAATCCGATTGAAATCAGTAGAATTAGACCTGAATTAAATTCCTAACGTAAAAAAAAAAAATTACATGCTTGAAATATTCAGATTTTTCTATTCCATTCAGAATTTTTTTCAGTTTGTTGTAAATATCGACCACATATTACAAGATCAGTGGACATTTTATTTTTTGGTTCGAGGAATGACATGCGACCTTTGACCTGGATTTTCATGTGGTTACAATGTCAACTGCCTGTTGTCAACGCATTTATTGGTAAACGACAAAACTAGAAATTAATACAAACAACAACAACGAATGACTAACAAAATGTGATTTACGAAAATCCTTCGAAAGTGGAACAAAAAGATTTTCTGACGCAGGTTAAACATCAGTTGATTTGTTTACAAACATTAGAATTACCTCCTCATTTATGTCAACACCAACATCCATATATTTATATAAAAGATTTTATATTTAGTACAAGTCTACGTAAAACAAATTTTAAATTAAAGCTGTCTTGTTAACTTAATAGTATGTACGATTTTTTAAAAATAAAACCATCTGAATGGCAATAATTGTGGAACGGTGTCGATAACTGTGGACAAAGGTGTCGATAATTGTGGAACGGAGTCACGTGATCTGATACGCTAAATAATCAGGAATCAACTCATTTTTCCCAGTGGAAGTTTGAGTAATTATTCATGCACAATTTACAGATTGAAAGTCTCTTCCACTTTTGCAACGACCAAAAGATCGTTAAGGTGTCGATAATTGTAGCCGCCGCTCTATAATTCTTTTTACGGAGATTATTTCAGTTCCTGTCGCTTTCTCCTTCATACATTTCTTCTTCCTTTTTTTTATATTTTATAGACAGACATTGGCTTTGATCTAGTCAGGAACATTTGCATCGATAATCTGACACAGTCACAGTGTTCATCCCAGATATCAATGTCAGATTTTCAACAAAAACAGACAAGACGATCAGACAGTTTTTCCCCTCTCTTCCTATAGGGGGTCCACGCAAACGGCGCTGTGCACACACGTGTAAAAATGATCACACGCTAGCCATCAATACTCACAGGTGAAATGTCCGTCCACAACCTTTGACCTGACGATTTGTACAGTTCACTGCTGCACATGTAGGCATTTTTCTTCTCATTTTTCTCACCGACTACATAAATAACTCGTCCAATTTTGTGGAGCTTCCAGTCGTCTAAATGACAGTTCCGCTCCGTGATGGGAGTGGTAAGATGGCGGCCAGCTGGCTTCACCCTGACGAGCCTATGAGCTCTCCAGATTTTATATAGAGCTCAGTGATGTTTTCTATAATCTAATCCTGTAGATAATAACAGCAGAGAGGTTTAGAATACCAGAGCGTCAGTGTCACGGTCATGTTGTTGGGTTTGATCTTACCCTGTATCTGTGATGAAGATCTTTTCTCTTCTGTCTCCTGCCTTCTGTAAAACACTGAGAACAAAAATAGTAGCTGTTAAAGACAACAACTTTAATCCCTTTAATACTGGAGTCTCAGATTTAGTCCCAATTTTACTGCAATAAATGGAGCAAGTGAATAATTATTTAGAGAACACAGAACTAAATACAGCAGCATTGTGGACCTGGAGAAAAATCTGTCCCTGTTTTAATTTTAGGCTTCTAGATTTTTTTCTCCCTTCTTCCGACAGGCCCCTCCAAAAGTACTGGAACAGCAAGGCCAGCTCTTTTGTTTTTGCTTTACACTGAAGACATTTGGGTTTGAGATCCAGAGATGAAGGAGATAAGAGATCAGAATTTCAGCTGGTTCAGTTCTTTTTGCTTAGATTACCATTTCTGGCTTTAGCATTCAAAACATTAGCCATAAGACATTTTCACCTGAATAAATGTTTACACTATTTCCTCTAAAGCATTTACTGAAAGCATTGTAGCATCACTAAAGACCAAGGAACTATAATAAACATCAAAACAGCTGCTAATGACAGTGGAGCACATCCATTACTGTGACTTTAACTCCGAGAATTATGGGATGTTACCTGTGCCCAGGTGACGGGTTTCCAGTTTTAAAGTCCCAGGGAACATCCATAGACTCATCGCTCTTCATGGAGACACAGCTGGGTTCTGGTGAGTCTGATCTCTTCATCTGGACTTCACTGTACAGCATTATAGACACGCCATTAAATAAACCATTTACACTTTTTGAATGATTTGTTATTTTGACTTAATTTGACCAACAGTGAACAGTGGAATGAGTCTTTATTGTTTATTTAAGTGATTTTGTTCACCATTACTCTGACTTTTATTGTCACATCCAGATGAATTTACTTCCTGATGATGTACGTGACACTGTGAAACACTGAACTGCACAGTTATTGATATTAATTACTCTAAAATGTTTACTGAAAGTACTGTAGCAGGATTATGGCCTAATTAAAATATAACAAACTGATAAATATCAAAATTCTGCTAATGATCTGAACTGGATAAAGGAATGTGTAACACGGCCTTTCACTCTGCAGTGACTTTAACTCTGAGAATTATGGGATGTTACCTGTGTCCAGGTGACGGGTTTCCAGTTTTAAAGTCCCAGGGAAAATCCATAGACTCATCGCTCTTCATGGAGACACAGCTGGGTTCTGGTGAGTCTGAGCTCTTCATCTGGACTTTACTGTACAGCATTATAGAGTGGACATGAGACAGTTTTTCTTACGCAGAATTCCGACACAAAATACTGGCGAGATGAATTTGTATCATATCATATTTCACCATATTTCTGTTCAATATTCATTATGACCTCCACCTCTTCTTACACACTCGGCAGCAGCAGCAGAGGGAGTAGCATATGTGACGACACTAATTTGGAATTTTAATCATTTAAAGCACAATTTACCATCAAACAATCTTTCTACGTTAAAGGGGACCGGTACAGCATTTAAACATGATCGATATCGATAGTACAAGCCCAAATTATAATAACGCACACACACACACAGCCACCTGATTAGCCATCATAAGTAGCTTTAAGTGCTTAACGGTCCAAAACATGTCAAGTTTTATTGCACATGGACAACCAATATGACGTCAAGTCGCTGATGGCCAGGTAGCGGAAGTTAAGTGCAGACAATGTAAACATACTTGCGAGCCTGGATTTAGTCAGATGAAAAAGAGTCATCTTCAAGTCAGCAGTATGGACGAGCCGATTTATTTATTTATTGCGCGTGTTAATGCAGATATAGACATGCAGTGTGCCACAATAGTGTATATGGTCTAAATATAGGCTTGTGACAGCTCGAAGCTGAGTGAGAGTTTATAGCAGGTGAAGCGTGGAGCACCGCACAATTCAATTTGTCTCTTTATTTACAGAAGATAGATGGGTTTTTAATTTGCTTGAAAAATAAAAATCACGTGGGATTATTTACTAACACATTTTACACTCATCTGGAGCTCTGCTTTTAGGCAGTGCCAAAATATATACATTCTCTTTGAACGTCTGTACTATTCCAGCTCATCGGCTTGCACGGGCTGAACCCCTTTTCCGTAGACGGTGTTGGAATATTGTTGGCACAGCATCGAGTTTGAGTTGAACATGACCTGCGTAGCCCAAGAGCTCGGCCTGGAGATTCCTTTCAAAGCAGTCGGACTCAAAATGGTCCTCACAAACAGAATTTCTGCCAAAGGACAGTTTCTAAAGTGTGACCTGTTCAAGTTGTGTAGCCACTGTTTAGCAAGTCGTTTACGTCGCTCGGCTGTCAGCAATGGAACACAGAAAAAACACTTTCCCGTATTATCATGGTGATTATTTTTGCAACCACAGGTTTTGCACCCTGCTATTTTTCAACAAGGTTTTGTTCATCCGGCAACATCGCGGTGTCGGGAGCAGCGAGCCAATCAAGATACAGGAAACCTATCGATGATTCTACGTCATGTTGACCTCTGACACCGCCCACAAAATGGAAATATGGTTGCGCCCTTAAGTGAGCGTGAATATTAAAAAAAAAGAATTTTAAAGCACTGATTTATGCAACACAGTGTGACAATACAGCGCAGTCAAAATGCATTCGTGCAAAATATGTAATATTTCTCTCCTCTGTTTATTTTTCGCCGTGGGTTCCCTTTGTAAAGGAAATTTACTTTCAAATAATCTTTCTCCATCTCATCAGTCTGGTCCTGTGAAGCCTGTTTTGGGATACGACTCGTATCGTGGCTTTAGTGTATCGGCTCATACCTACTCTTTACGGTTTAACTGCTTTATTATTTTATAAGAACATCATTTTACTGACAGTGAACAGAATCTGAATGTTTAAAGTGGTGACTGAGAACTTTTCATTCGGAGGATAAATTTGTGTTCAGTTATTCTTCTCATATCTACTCACTCCATATTTCAGATAAGAACAGTTAATGACTAAAATATTAGAACATGGCAGTTTACCGGTTTTCTGAGGGTGGGGTCACATTATCTGTGTCCAGATCCCGGCTCTCCATTTGGGACTCCCTAAAGTGAATGACGCATGAAATGGAATGACGAATGACAGGTAGTAAATTTGAACAATAAATGGTCCCTTGTCATTCAGATTCTTACAAATGGAATAACGATTGAAATCTTTAGTTTTAGACCTTAACTTTTTTTTTAGACTTTAACTTAACCTAAAAGTATGTCATTCCACTTAGAAACCCTGTCATTCCATTTCTTAAAGGCGATATCACTGATAACATTAGCTAAAAGTATGTCATTCACCTAAAAACACTGTCATTCCATTTGTAAAAGGTTATACCACTGATAATATAACCTCTCTGTTTGTCTCGTCCGACCTGCTGTTAAATTTGTTGCATTGTTGTCTCGTTTGTCTAAATGTTATATGTTTTTACATTTTGCGCGACACTCAAAATCACAATTTTAAGTTTGGATAAAATTATACATGTTTTGATAGACTTTTAGTTACCTGCAACCTGCTGCGTTGGGAGAAGCTAAGGCTAAAATTTAAGGCTACCTGTAGCACTATACTGGGCCGCCAACATTAATCAACACGTACTCCTTGTCGGTAATTCGGCGATTGGAAAGTCGCTGTTGTTCCCTGAAGGTCTTCATGGATTACAAACTTGTGGAGCTCGGGGATTACCGTGACTGTGAGGGCAGCTGCAGCTCAGGTTGGTGATTTTCGCCTTTTTTCCTGGGCTTGTGGGCTGTCTGCCTGTTGAGCTGCATCGGGTCATCAGCACCAGTCGATTACTCGCTCCGGAAAGCGAACGACAACCGATTGGAAAGTCATAGTTGTTGGATACTGGGCTTGCTGGGGCCCGTGGGTTATCATGGCAGCGGGACACTTGCAGTTAAGGTTGGTGATTTTTTGCCTCATCTGAATTCTCCAGCTGCGTATTTCCCACGTTCTCGCGCTGCTGTTGGCTTTGTCTGTTGTCTGCTCCTCCGCAGAGAGGAGGGGGGTGTCTGTACGACTTCCATAACATCACGGCACGAGCATCATGAAGGTACTGTTTTTTTATGTAGTTATCCACATTTTTGGGCTATCTTCAGGGAATTCAGAAGGCAACGCAAGTGTCTTGATGCATCTTCATATGCATCTCCCATCAAAACACACGGACACCCTGTTTATATCTTGGGTGGCTAGTCTTATGACATTGGATATTGTGCCAAAGATCTCATTCATCTTTGCTATTATGCCTGAGAGCATAGCCTTTCCATCTAAGTCTGTATTGTACTCTCCAAACAAACAGTGTAGTCCCCCATTAAAAAATCTAAGGCAACGATTTCTGGTGATGTTGTTGCTTTTATTGGCCGGAATAAATCCAAATCCTGGCCCTGCTGAAACTGTTCTTACTCCTCTGGAATTTTCAAGTCGGTCAGGCCTGGGGATTGTGCATTTAAATGTTCGCAGTTTATTGCCAAAATTGGACCAAGTACAGATTTGGGCCAACACGACCAAAGCAGATATCTTGGTTATCTCTGAGACGTGGCTTAAAAAATCCATATCAAATCACGATATTGCCTTGGTAGGGTATAACGTATTCCGAACTGATCGTAAAAGTAAAGGGGGCGGGGTTGCATTGTATATTAAGTCAAACTTACACGCATCTGTTCTTAAATCAGTTTCTCTTCCTAAACAGTTTGAATTGTTGGCTATTGATCTGGAATATGGAAAGGATTGTCACTTGTGTTTAGTCGGCTGCTATAGACCACCTGCAGCTATTAGTGATGCTCTATCCTCATTATCGGCTGTCTTAACTGACCTACTGACCAAGGATTTTGTTTTATTGGGCGATTTAAATTGGGACTGGATGTCAACGAACTCAGATCAGTTCAAAGCCTTTTGTGACTCTGTGAATCTCACTCAACTGATTGAATCATCTACACGACTTAATCATAAGAATCCCAGCAAGTCCAGTTTATTAGATGTTATACTCACAAACAAACCCCATAAGTATACTCATATTGGGGTTTTTCCTGATGATGTCAGTGATCACTGTGCGATAGTTGCTATAAGAAACTGCAAAATTCCCAAAGCAAAACCTAGGATTGTTATAAAGAGGAACTTTAAGCTGTTTGATATGCAAGGCTTTTTGCACGATCTGTTTTTAGCTGACTGGGACAGGATATTGTTAATACCTGATGTGTCCATTGCTTGGCAGTATTTCCACACCTTGTTTCAGAAAATTGTGAACAGGCATGCACCTGTTAAGAAATTCGGAGTAAAAGGCCGTGACAATTCATGGTTTTCGAATGAATTATCTGAACTTATTCATGAAAGAAATTTGGCCTGGGCCACAGCCAGGAAGTCGGACTCAGAAAGGGATTGGGTAGCTTTTAGAGCGTTGAGAAATAAATGCACAGCACTGATACGCAGATTAAAATCTGATTATTATCTAAATGAAACTTCACAAAATATTAATAATCCTCTTAAATTTTGGAAAACTATAAAGTTTCTTTCTCCTTTGACATTATGTAATGACTTTCCTGATTATATTTTATTAAATGATCAGTCTATTACAAATAAGCTTGATATTGTAAATAGTTTTAATAAGCATTTTATTTCTTCAGGGTCAATTTTTAAAGAATCTTCTGTGAGTGATGCACCAAACTTATCTCCTCCTTTGAGAAGAAATGGTCCTATATTTAACTTTTCAGCCATCACAAGAAATGAGGTTGTAAAGGCCCTAAAAAATCTGGTTGTTAAGAAGTCTGCAGGGCCCGATGAAATTGAGCCTTATTTCTTAAAATTAGCTGCGGAGATTATTGCTGGGCCACTGTCTTATATTTTCAATTTATCACTAGAACAGAATGTTGTCCCAGATGTCTGGAAATCTGCTTTGGTTGTACCCCTGCTGAAAGGTGGCGATCCAACCATTTTAGATAATTATAGACCAATATCTAAGCTGTCAATTATTGCCAAAATTCTTGAATCTATTGTTAGTGAACAACTAAAGGATTTTCTGGTTAGTAAATGCATTCTGTCTAAGTTTCAGTCAGGCTTTAGAAAGAACCATAGTACAGTAACTACTACTATGAAAGTTTTAAATGATGTCATTTGTGCGTTAGATTGTGGAAAATCCTGTGCTGCAGTGTTTATTGATTTGACTAAAGCCTTTGATACTGTCAATCATAGGATCCTTTTATCACGTCTTTATAGTATTGGTCTTTCAGAGTCCACAGTAGGTTGGATTTCTAACTACCTAAATGATAGGACCCAGAGGGTACAAATTAAGGGGTTACTTTCTGACAGGCTTAATGTTGACACTGGGGTGCCACAGGGGTCTATTTTGGGCCCCCTGCTATTTACATTATATATTAATAATCTTGGTGATAATTTATCTGATGCAAGTATACACTTGTATGCAGATGATACTGTAATTTATTGTTCTGCACCCTCTATTGACAGGTGCATTTTAAAGCTGCAGGAAGCATTTGTAAGGGTTCAGCACAATCTTTTATCACTGAAATTGGTATTAAATGATAAGAAAACTAAATATATGATCTTTTCAAGGAGCCGGAAGTGTATTTCTTCTATACCAACTCTTTATACGCTGCAGGGCAGATCCATAGAATTGGTCTCCTCCTACAAATATTTAGGCTTTGTGTTGGAGGAAGATCTATCTTTTAAACTCCATGTAAAACAATTGCTTTTCAAGCTAAGATTAAAATTGGGGTTTTATTATCGCAATAGTGCTTGCTTTTCTCAGTCTGCCAGAAAAAAGTTGGTAGAAGCTACATTTTTACCTGTTCTAGATTATGGGGATATTTTTTATAGAAACACCACTAAGGCACTTTTACAATCTTTAGATTCTGTTTATCATTCCGCGTTAAGATTTATATCTCGTAAAAATCACTCTACGCACCACTGTGTACTGTATAATCTAGTAGGCTGGCCATCATTACATATTAGACGGCATAAGCATTGGCTCCTCTTTGTATATAAGGCGATACTTGGTCAGTTTCCTTTGTATATCTGTAGTCTTTTATCTTTTAGCAATCAAGGGTATAATCTACGCTCAAGTAGTTACATTCTTTTAAATGTCCCTAAAATGAAGACAGAATTAGGTAAAACTGCTTTTAGTTATTGTGCCTCAGCTGCGTGGAATGAGATTCAAAAATCACTCAGACTTGCTAGTTTTATGTCTGTCAACGATTTCAAATTTTATCTTAATCATACATTCAATACTGTTTGCACTTGTTTTTAACTTTTGATCTTGTTTTATGTATTTATTTAACTATACATTGTTTTCTATGTATTTACTATACCACACATGCAAAATTGTTTGCACTTGTTTTATTTTTGATTTTGTTTTATGTATTTTCTTTTGTATTGTATTCTATATTTTATATTTATTTAAATTTTTTTCTGTTTTTCTTGTATCTTGTGTGTTGTATTGTAATGTGTGCTGCTGCCTTGGCCAGGGCTCACTTGTAAAAGAGATATTTATCTCAATGTGATTTTGTTTCCCTGGTTAAACAAAGGTAAATAAATAAATAAAAGTATGTCATTCCACCTAGAAACAATGTCATTCAATTTGTAAAAGGTGATATCACTGATAACATTAGCTTCAAATATGTCATTCCACCTAAAAAACAATGTCATTCCATTTGTAAAAGGTGATATCAACGATAACATAACCTAAAAGTATGTCATTCCACCCAAATTCACTGCCATTCCATTTGTAAAAGGTGATATCACTGACAACATTAGCTCAAAGTAAGTCAATACATATAGAAACCCTGTCATTCCATTTGTAAAAGCTGATATCCCACCAACCACCCACTTATCTTATCCTAGGGAGGTCTAAAACTAAAGATTTCAATCGTTATTCCATTTATAAGAATCTGAATGACAAGGGACCATTTATTGTTCAAATCACTAGCTGTCATTCGTCATTCCATTTCATGCGTCATTCACTTTAGGGAGTCCCGCACCAGCGACTGCACGAACTGAGTCAGCGCTGTAAACCGGAACTAGGAAATCTTCCCGCCTGTTGCCAGATACTGCTGACGTTTTCCAGCCCAAAATATGTTCAAAACCCGCCAAAACGCACTTAAAACCGCCCAATCTGGCAACACAAAAATCTTCCTGGAAGTTCCTTTCAGCACCGAGATGTCACGCGAGTGCGTGACGTTTTTGTTTTCTTTCCCCTTTGGCAGCCTCTCGCGTTACTGCCTGAGGGACAGGGAGAAAACCACCGGAAAAGGTTTTAAACAAACACAACAAACGCAAGTCAGAAGATGACCATAAAATACTCGATAGTTACGATATAATAATTTTATGTATCGCACACAGGATTTTCAGCGATATATCGAGTATATTCGATATATCGCACAGCCCTATGTGAACCCTTGCTTGTTTTTCTCTGTCTCCTTCTGTGGTGTAACAGGACGGTGGAGGATTTACTGCAGAGAGGTGCAGAACCCAACCTGCTGCTCAGTGAAGGCGTGGCCGCGGTGCATCTGGCTGCAGGGAAGGAATCAGAAAAAGGACTGCGGTGCCTTAAAGTGCTCCTGCAGAACGGCGCTGATCCAAACCTCAGGTCAGGGATAGAGCGGATAAAAATGATTTATTCTTGAATTTCTTTCTTTTAACTTGATTGGGAATATTTGGTTTGAAATGATATTCCCTTTTTCATTCTTTTTCCCTCTCCTTTTGTTCCGTCCTGTCTTTTTCATTCTTTTTTTTTTCTGCCTGTTTGAGATTTGATTTATTTTTTACAACCCCGATTCCAAAAAAGTTGGGACAAAGTACAAATTGTAAATAAAAACGGAATGCAATGATGTGGAAGTTTCAAAATTCCATATTTTATTCAGAATAGAACATAGATGACATATCAAATGTTTAAACTGAGAAAATGTATCATTTAAAGAGAAAAATTAGGTGATTTTAAATTTCATGACAACAACACATCTCAAAAAAGTTGGGACAAGGCCATGTTTCCCACTGTGAGACATCCCCTTTTCTCTTTACAACAGTCTGTAAACGTCTGGGGACTGAGGAGACAAGTTGCTCAAGTTTAGGGATAGGAATGTTAACCCATTCTTGTCTAATGTAGGATTCTAGTTGCTCAACTGTCTTAGGTCTTTTTTGTCGTATCTTCCGTTTCATGATGCGCCAAATGTTTTCTATGGGTGAAAGATCTGGACTGCAGGCTGGCCAGTTCAGTACCCGGACCCTTCTTCTACGCAGCCATGATGCTGTAATTGATGCAGTATGTGGTTTGGCATTGTCATGTTGGAAAATGCAAGGTCTTCCCTGAAAGAGACGTCGTCTGGATGGGAGCATATGTTGCTCTAGAACCTGGATATACCTTTCAGCATTGATGGTGTCTTTCCAGATGTGTAAGCTGCCCATGCCACACGCACTAATGCAACCCCATATCATCAGAGATGCAGGCTTCTGAACTGAGCGCTGATAACAACTTGGGTCGTCCTTCTCCTCTTTAGTCTGAATGACACGGCGTCCCTGATTTCCATAAAGAACTTCAAATTTTGATTCGTCTGACCACAGAACAGTTTTCCACTTTGCCACAGTCCATTTTAAATGAGCCTTGGCCCAGAGAAGACGTCTGCGCTTCTGGATCGTGTTTAGATACGGCTTCTTCTTTGAACTATAGAGATTTAGCTGGCAACGGCGGATGGCACGGTGAATTGTGTTCACAGATAATGTTCTCTGGAAATATTCCTGAGCCCATTTTGTGATTTCCAATACAGAAGCATGCCTGTATGTGATGCAGTGCCGTCTAAGGGCCCGAAGATCACGGGCACCCAGTATGGTTTTCTGGCCTTGACCCTTATGCACAGAGATTCTTCCAGATTCTCTGAATCTTTTGATGATATTATGCACTGTAGACAGGGCCATCGACAGGGGGGGACAACCGGGTATTTTGTCCCGGGCCCAGGCATGAGGGGGGGCCCAGAACTGGTCCCTCATGAAGATGCCATTAATCATTCTGTTTCATTTCAAAATGTGTTGATTTGGGGGAGAAAAATGTGCTATATTTGCATTCAATGAATGATTTCTGGTTCTTTTGCCTTTATTGTCTTCGAAAATAGATTCAAGAACCCACTTACCACCCCTAATGCAGAAATGGTTTGGTCTTTGATTAAGGCGCCAAATAACACGGCACTATTCCATCATAACGCTTCGACAATAAGCGTGCAAGCCCGTTTGCCAACATGCACAAGTCAGGAGCAAAGAAAAGAAAAGAGAAAAAGAGATGAAGAAGCCAAGAGCCTCAGGGGCTCACTGCATAGATATTTTAGAAAAGATTCAGATGATGCAGCAGGTGGTGAAGGCAGTGGGGCAGCTGAGCCAGGTAAGACACAGATAACTTTTTTCCAGCCCCGTAATGTAACCCCAGCACGCACGACGCGCCATTCATAATTATAAAGTAGGGGATAGCAGGGTACACTGAGTGAACACTGAAATGCACAGGGCATTGAATTATTTCATAAACATATCGGTTTAATAACACTGTGTTGCATATATCTCAATGAAGCAAAGAATAGCACATTGGCCCGCAATCATATCCAAATGTTTTAGGCACGCTTGCTGAGCTGGACTCCGGTTAGCTGAAAGCCCGTGGAACGCTGCCTCTTGTTAATTAAACCTTATTTTGTTGGAAATCATCCCGTGTAGATACGACGGCATGTGAAATTGCCAGCTAGATAGAGTTTAATGTAACGAATGGGGTGTTTTGAGGTTAGTCTGTTGCAAAACATTAAACTTTCGCTTAGACTGGATACTCTTCAAACAATTCCCTTGCTCAAGTGAAAAATGATAGGCCTGTACGAAAAGCGCAATTAATGAAAGTAGCCTAATAAGCCCTAAATGAATAAAACAACCTCTGTTTTATTGTTGTTGCTTACACGTTAAGATTTTGAAATCTTCTCGGTCCAGTTCTATATCCAGGGAACGTTGTAATCCTTTTGGTTTATCCGTAATAAACATGTCAGCTCCCAGGTCAGATAGGTTAATGTTACGTGGTTGGGAGGGTGTCAATTTTTTTTGTAACATTCTAAATCGAGTACGGAAAGGACGTTTATGAAAAACAAGACAAAAAAATACACTGAAAAACTCACTGTACACATCACTAGTGGTGATGCTTCTATGTTCAGATTTCGGGAAAGCCATAACTCCGTTCTCATTGAGGCCCAGTTCCATCCCGTAAACAATCATTTTGGTTTATCAACTACCTGCGCTCAAACATCTCACAGGAGAGGCTCAATGGGCTGGCTATGCTCTCTATAGAGTGCGAACTTGCAAAGAAGCTGGACTTCAATGACCTTATTGACGACTTTGCCACAGCAAAAGTCCGGCGCATTGCATTTCGCACCTGAATAGTTGCAGACTAAGGAAATGTTCAAACTGTAAATATGTTGAAGTGTTGAAATAAAATGGTTGACTGTTATAATGGGCTTGGAATACCTGTTATTTAAGGGTTGGAGTGAATGGAGACTGTGAAAAGAGGGGTTGGGTGTGGGTGGTTGCTGTGTGGCGATGTGCGTGCGCGCGTATGTGTGTGTGTGTGTGGGGGGGGGGGGGGGGGCACTCAGATTATTTGGGGGGGGGGCCCACTCAGATTATTTTGTCCCGGGCCCAGCCAAAGCTGTCAACAGCCCTGACTGTAGATGATGATATGTTCAAACTCTTTGCAATTTTACACTGTCGAACTCCTTTCTGATATTGCTCCACTATTTGTCGGCGCAGAATTAGGGGGATTGGTGATCCTCTTCCCATCTTTACTTCTGAGAGCCGCTGCCACTCCAAGATGCTCTTTTTATACCCAGTCATGTTAATGACCTATTGCCAATTGACCTAATGAGTTGCAATTTGGTCCTCCAGCTGTTCCTTTTTTGTACCTTTAACTTTTCCAGCCTCTTATTGCCCCTGTCCCAACTTTTTTGAGATGTGTTGCTGTCATGAAATTTCAAATGAGCCAATATTTGGCATGAAATTTCAAAATGTCTCACTTTCGACATTTGATATGTTGTCTATGTTCTATTGTGAATACAATATCAGTTTTTGAGATTTGTAAATTACTGCATTCTGTTTTTATTTACAATTTGTACTTTGTCCCAACTTTTTTGGAATTGGGGTTGTACATGCAAATGTGTGTTACCCATGTCTGGATGAGGAATCTCTCTGCTCTTTAAACGCTGGTTGCTGGAAGAATCTCAGTTAGCACCAAATTAACTGTAAGGAGTTGTTACCTGTCTACAGGTGATGATTCTCTCTTCTCTTTAAGTTCTAGTGGTTCAATCATAGAGTTATCGCTCTTCATGGACACACAGCTGGTTACTGGTGAGTCTGATCTCTTTATCTGGGCTTCACTGCAAACGCAAACACACACACACACACACACACACACACACCACAAGCAACATTTATATAGTGTGCAGTGTTTTACTATTTTGAATATTCAGTGTCATTTAGAAGTGGCTGTAATTTGTATTACAAATCAAAATCATAAATAAGGGTCCAAAATTGAAAAATGTTTTGATAAGAAATGCAACTATAACCAAAAACACAAACTAGCACAAAACACTGAGGTTAGACTGTGTACTATGAAGAGCTATAAACTGATGATTTGTAAGAAAAAAAACAACAGGACTACCATCAGACAATGCCGGGGTGGCCCTATATTTAGCCGGGACCATCCCCAGCCCAAACCATCAATGGTGGCCTGCTTGGAGCACGGGGAAAATAATTTTCACTAATTTTGGTCACTGATCTTATTCTTGCATTAATCATCAATTCAACTGCACTCTGCATTTTCACATGGCAGCCCAGACGCCGACAGCATCGCAGCAGATTAAATAGGCGCTACCAAATAAGGAAATTCTCCCCTCCCCTCTATTGCAGTTGGTTTGGTCCAAGACTCCTCCTCTGTATTGCGGGGAACTTAAACAACATTGGCGCGAAACAGCGCGCGTCAGTGATGGAGGGCAGGAAGAGGCCAGGTGGAACCGAAAGGGCGGAGCTTAAAAAAAGGAAGGAGGTGGGGTGGCAGCAAAATGTGCCAAATTGACAGATATGTTCTCAAGACCAGCTGGTAGGTTACGAACGATATGGAGTATGATAACCCTGTTTGTCGATTTTATCAGTCTATGCTAGGCCTATAATGTGTCGATAGTTTGCGATGTCAATTCAGCTTTTTGATGTCATGTGAAATCTCGCAATTTACACGGTATAGATGTGGTGTATGTCTTAATTCTAAGAAGAACCGGACATTGCTTTACATCCCAGTTATTAACAATTTTAGATGAACAGGTCCCAAATGTGCTGTTGCGCGTTATTTCCTCATCCAGCCTATTTCATCTCGCTGTCACACTGTGCATTTCCACAGGCGTGCGCACATTGTGGTTATGAACACACAGGCCTAGAAGTCATATTTGATGTTAAATAATTGTTGTTAAATATATAACTTAGAAGAGATGTATGCGTATGCCAATATTCTAAGCAGAATCGAACACTTGCTTTAGCCTACATTTCATTTAACCATTTTTGAGTTGCCTAATGCACCCTCACGCTTTATCTGCCGGTTGCTGAGTACCCAGCGTTGTTGATTTGCCATTATTTTCGAGGCGTATGCGGCATGTAATGCACAAGCATTGGTTCAAATGCATGCGAGATGGGTGCTTTCGTTATTTTAAGACTATGTGACTAAAAATGTGTTGTGTAATTCTTAAATAACGCGAAACAATCAGCCATACTCGCTGCTTTGCTATTTGGAGTGGCAGTCAGCTGGATTTCGCCGCCAACGTAAAAGTTCATTCCCACACCCGGGCCGAAGATGCCGATTTCTGAAGATGCATGTCCTTTGGATGTGTTTTCAAATATTTTCACTAAGGAACTTTGGGACATGTTGGTGACACAGATAAATGTACATGTGGATTAGACACGCGGCCACACACCATCCAATTTTAAGTGGAGCCCCGTCTCATACTAGATGAAATCGTTCGTCGGTCTCTGCATTATGTTTGTGGTCATTAAACTACCGCGTAATGGAAGTTTTATTAACCCTAAAGTAATGCAGAGAACGACGAACAACATACATTGTCACTACCTGAATTTAAACCAAATAAAAAGCATTGTGAAAGAACAGTTATTTGTTTTATCTTTTTTAATGTACTCAAATTCCTCCTCCATTTCAAAGTGGCCTGAATGTGAATTAAACTCCCGGACTGAAAACAGGGCCCACTCCGGCCCTGCCATCAGACATGAAGAAAAATAAAATAATCCATTAATCAAAATCAGTTTTGGGAGAAATGGAACAAACTAAACACGAAACAAAAGGGCAATTCTTCAGCACAGAGGCTAAAATTATAAAATTATTAAGAGTGCCTTCACTTATCAGCTCAGTGATATATTGCAAAAGTATGGAATCCAAGCCAAAATGTACTGAAAACCGTATTTAAAAATCATCACCCCAATTATAGTAGTGTCACTTCAGAGAAATCTGAGTTTGAATTCTAAGAAATGAAAGTTCAGTTTTTTCTGATGCAATTCTATTAATTACTTTTCTTTCCTTGTAAAATATTTTGCATTCAGAGTTAAACAAAGTCAATTTTTCTATGCTTTTTTAGGGTCAAAAGATACCCCATACAGTGTGAAATTTTTATTTAATACCATTATCTTGAGTAGTGGAACTAAAAAAAGTTACCACATTTTTCTGTGAATGTCATTCTGTGACCAAAGAACGACCTAAAACCAGGACACATCCATCAAAGACCCAATGAGATGGAAAACCTACTTTGGATCACTCTTTAAAGAGTCTCTCCAAATAATCTTACAAAAGGACTTCCTTTTAAATTGCCCCTAGAGGACAAATTAAGTGTTTTGAATTTGAATTTGTCAAACACAGTGTCCTGAGTAAGAGTCAGCGTTAGATGGTTTTTATTAAATCATCACACTGCTGATCCCATTTACTGTACACTCTGCACATCCTAATCCGTGGAGAGAAACTGGAATAATCAGTACATTTCCACAATACAAGCAGCTTTTATTGATGGAGATTTAAATACTTTCACTTCACATATTTTCTGAAATATACCGTATAATCATTTTCCATATCAGAAATTAAAATAGAGAAATGTTTTACCTTTAGTCAACAATCCTCGTTACACTGGCTTTACTCTCACTGTTTCTGGAACTTTGACACATTTCTGAGTGTTGGTGCTTTCAGAAATTCTTTCACTTTGACAGATGAATTCAGTGAGGAAACGTCACACAACAGGCACGTCAAACAGGTTTAAGCTCTCTCACACCCATGACACGGTTACATTCGAAGCACACAAAATCCAAACAACAACTTAGATTGGTGTTTTATAGTTAGTAAATTATTCTACCTGACTTTTAACAGGTGCACAGTGGAGCTGGAGCTTCATAAATATTCTCATCTTTAAATTAATCTTCCAGAATCAGTTCTACTGCAATAAATACACAACATTAATCTGCAGTTCAAGTGTATTTACAAAACACTACAGATGATTCTCAGTGTGTGAGTACAATAATCACAGTAAGAACATTTGCTAGTACAGTACATGGATCACCTGGTAAAAGCAGATAAACATTACTAATAAACTATAATGTTCTTCACTTACACAATCACTCAACATTTGTTACTTGATTATCCAGAAAGTGTTCAGTGTAACTAAAGATGCCACTTCGACTAAATGAAAAGGATAAGTACAGTGTTATTAATTAATATGTAAAGTGCTAAACTGTCTCATTCTCATCTCATTATCTGTAGCCGCTTTATCCTTCTACAGGGTCGCAGGCGAGCTGGATCCTATCCCAGCTGACTACAGGCGAAAGGCGGGGTTCACCCTGGACAAGTCGCCAGGTCATCACAGGGCTGACACATAGACACAGACAACCATTCACACTCACATTCACACCTACGCTCAATTTAGAGTCACCAGTTAACCTAACCTGCATGTCTTTGGACTGTGGGGGAAACCGGAGCACCCGGAGGAAACCCACGCGGACACGGGGAGAACATGCAAACTCCGCACAGAAAGGCCCTCGCCGGCCCCGGGGCTCGAACCCAGGACCTTCTTGCTGTGAGGCGACAGCGCTAACCACTACACCACCGTGCCGCCCCGTGCTAAACTGTGTCCAGAGATAATGAGTTTGAGTCCTGACCAGTGCCGTATTAAGCCAATGCGGTGCCCCTGGGCACTATACCTCAAGTGCCCCACCACCATCCTGTGTGCACGCGTTCAGTAACCTCCTGCACACACTCACAAACCTTGCCCTTTGCTGTCAAAAATAGTAGCATATACATAAACAATAGTACACATAAACAAGGTCATTCTTCCTCATTGAAAATGTATTAAGTACAGTAGGCTACATCAGCCCATCAAATTCACTGAAAACAACCAACGATATGCATGTAGGCATATTGAAATGTCTTATTCAAAAACGAGCAGCATATATTTGTATGTCTCAATAAAAACCTTCAAAGCATCCGTACTCTATTCTATCCATATTCAAATGTCTCAATTCAAAATATAAATTCAAATAACATCCAGTACGGCATATTCAGATGTACAATGTACATATGGGTATCAATTCAAAGAGTATCTGTTCTGTATGAACCTAGACATGTTCTCCCCATAGCGCAGGATCAGCTGAAATAGAGAAGTGTTCTACTGGCGTCGGCTGCGCTGGGTTGACATCCATAACACCCTCGTCTTCCTTCTCGTCCCCATGGTGTGAACTGATCTCTACCTGGCTTAAAGTGGCTTTGCACATATCCTCCTCCCCGGGGTCTCCCTCGCTCCCATCTTCCTCAAGGGGATCCTCGTCGTCGCCGACCCCTCGGCTAACACTGGCTGTGGTTGTAGCATCTCCCCGGCTAGTGCTAGCAGGGCCATCTCCTTCACTAGCATCGCTGATTTCACTAGCTTCGGCTTCAGTGCTGGTAGTGACAGCAGTTGTCGATGTTTTTATAAAAAAAAGATCTAACACTGGAACATTTTTAATTGCAGCTACACGCCTGGAGTCTTTCTCTTTTTTTAATTTTCTCTTTGCACAACCACTCAATTGATGTCTGTCCATTTTTCATTTCTACTGTGGTTTTTAAAAAATTGATACATTTCACCGTAGGTGGACTGGCTCAACTGACAAGTTGAGGAAAGGGGGGTTAATGGTCACATAGGCCACTCTTGCTCAGAATTATGATTATTGTTGTTGTTCTTATGAAATTAGTGTTCATAATGAATTATATATGACTATTTAACAATGTCAAGTGTATAACCATTTTAAGTGTCCAAACATTCACGAAAAATATTTTTAAAGTTTCTTTCATGTGGTGCCCCCCCCACTGGCTGTGAGTGTTTAGTGCCCCTGGGCACTGTGCCGCAGGCCCATATAGTTAATACGGCCTTGGTCCTGACAAAGCCACAGTTACCTGTGACCAGGAGTCAGGGAGAACAAAAACTTTCGCTCCTCGATCAGTAATAGTGACGTTACAGTTCTGGGTGTCTGTGGGCAGATACAGTGGTGCTTGAAAGTTTGTGAACCCTTTAGAATTTTCTATATTTCTGCATAAATATGACCTAAAACATCATCAGATTTTCACACAAGTCCTAAAAGTAGATAAAGAGAACCCAGTTAAACAAATGAGACAAAAATATTATACTTGGTCATTTATTTATTGAGGAAAATGATCCAATATTACATATCTGTGAGTGGCAAAAGTATGTGAACCTCTAGGATTAGCAGTTAATTTGAAGGTGAAATTAGAGTCAGGTGTTTTCAATCAATGGGATGACAATCAGGTGTGAGTGGGCACCCTGTTTTATTTAAAGAACAGGGATCTATCAAAGTCTGATCTTCACAGCACATGTTTGTGGAAGTGTATCATGGCACGAACAAAGGAGATTTCTGAGGACCTCAGAAAAAGCGTTGTTGATGCTCATCAGGCTGGAAAAGGTATTTATCCTCTCATGGATGAAAAGCTCATCTAAGGTGTCGTTGAGTCATCCTGTTGGTGTGGGTCACTGGGGGCTGGATGTGAACGGCCTCGAGAGTTGTTAGGGTGGTCAATGGATTGCCCGTTAAGGTGATCAATGGAATGCTGATTCTCTCTGTCCTCCTGTGAGTCACTGAAAACAGCTGGGTTTTGGTGTGCATTCAGTTGTGTGGGAAGTGTGCCAAGGACTGCATTGTAGGTGGCTAATAAATGATGTCTTAGGCTACATCCACACGACAACGGCAACGAGATGTTATTTAAAAATATATCGCGTCCAAATGGGCAACAATCAGTAAAATATCAGGTCCATATGGCAACGCAACGCTTGCTGAAAACGATGCAATACTCATGCCACACCTCTAGGGGCACTGTAAGACGGTCCCTTCGGAGACACCAGAACAATAGAAGTAAGGACGCATGCGCATAAACTATTATGCGCGAGACTTCATATTAGCCACAAAGTCAGAAAAATCTGTTCGTAAAATTACATTATAATGATCAAATACAATGAAAAGTATTTTTCCAGTCTCACCTGTGAAAGGTAATCCCATGTGATCTCGTTTGGACGGCAAACCTGTTGGTACAGTTAAACGCAGCTAATCTTTATTCTCCGCTTTGACCTTTCCAATATGGCGGCGAGGATGACGTATGATTCTACGCGGAAGGCGGCGTCTTTAATGGTCCGGAATAAACTGAATGCTACACGTTGATGGATTAATTTGTTGTTTCTCACCTGTGAAAGGTAATCCCATGTGATCTCGTTTGGACGGTAAACCTGTTGGTACAGTTAAAGGCAGCACATGAATCTTTATTCTCTGCTTTGACCTATCCAATATGGCGGCGAGGCTGACGTACGCGGAAGGCGGCGTCTTTAATGGTCCGGAATAAATTGAATGCTACACGTTGATGGATTAATTTGCTCTTCTACGCCCTTTTTGAGGAATGTATTGTAGGACTTAAACCATCATCTGAAGAGGTGAGATCGCTCCTTTTTTTTTCCCTATTTTTGCTGGCGGGATTGACTCTGCCGTAAGGGCTATTCTCTCTCTCTCTCTCTCTCTCTCTCTCCCTCTCTCTCTCACTTTGCACCATTACACAATAAATATTCACAGTGAAAATATTTTGTAAGCGCGTTTCATGAACCAAGTTATAGGATTTGTTGACAACTCGCATCGCATCGCAATGAGAAGATCATTGGCACTACTGGTGTTAAGAATCAGACCATTTCATAAATGAATATTTTGCTGTAGAGCTGCAGTGTTTGTACAATTGCATGTTTTTGCTTCACTATTACTGTCACTATTCTGCTTCTTGCATTACTACTGTGAACTAACACTGAACATAATAATAATAATAATAATAATATCCAAGCTCGTGTTTCACTCTCACTAGTGCTCTGTAAGGCTTTTTCCTGGTGATATTCGTTACACTTCTACCCGGCGTGAAGCACTCACAGTCATGTGATTGTGACGTCATCGTAAACAAATCCGTTCTACTCATCCAGACGACTTCACAACGGCAACGTTGCCAGATCTTTCCACTCTGGAACCCGTTCTCAAAAAGATTGCGTTTTGGGCACCCAAAACGCCGGTGCCGTGTGGACGCCAGGCCTAAACGATAAGCAATTGTATCAGAGTCACCTGAATCCGTTGCCGTGTGGACAGGGCCTTAGGCTACATCCACACAACAATGGCAACGAGATGTTATTTAAAAAAATATCGCGTCCACATGGGCAACGATCAGTAAAATATCAGGTCCATATGGCAACGCAACGCTTGCTGAAAACGATGCAATACACATGCCACACCTCTAGGGGCGCTGTAAGACGGTCCCTTCGGAGACACCAGAACAATAGAAGTAGTAAGGACGCATGCGCATAAACTATTATGCACGAGACTTCATATTAGCCACAAAGTCAGAAAAATCTGTTCGTAAAATTACATTATAATGACCAAATACAATGAAAAGTATTTTCCCAGTCTCACCTGTGAAAGGTAATCCCATGTGATCTCGTTTGGACGGTAAACCTGTTGGTACAGTTAAACGCAGCACATGAATGAGGCATCTTTATTCTCCGCTTTGACCCATCCAATATGGCGGCAAGGATGACGTATGATCTACGCGGAAGGCGGCGTCTATGTTTATATGTCTATGCCAGGCGTGAAGCACTCACAGTCATGTGGTTGTGACGTCATTGTAAACAAATCCGTTCTACTCATCCAGACGACTTCGCAACGGCGCTGTTGCCAGATCTTTCCACTCTGGAACCCATTCTCAAAAGATTTCGTTTTGGGGCACCCAAAACGCCGGTGCCGTGTGGACGCCAGGCCGAAACGATAAACAATTTTATCAGATTCACCTGAATCCGTTACCGTGTGGACAGGGCCTAAGTCAAACAGAACTGAAGAAGCCTTTCAGATGAGAGGTGAAACGTCTTCAAGAATCTTCAAGCAAGTCCAGTTGCTCTCTTTCACCACCCACAGTTACTATGACCTGGATGACTGAGAATCTTCACAGACATCTTTCCCATTCACCAACATGGGAGTGGGTGTGGTTAAAAATTGTACTGTTGCCAGCCACTAGAGGGCCTCAGAGATATTTTGGCAATGGTAGTCTCCTATAATCACCCCCTCACAAAAATTACTGAGAAACATCCATCCATTATCTGTAGCCGCTTATCCTGTGCAGGGTCACAGGCGAGCTGGAGCCTATCCCAGCTGACTATGGGTGAGAGGCGGGGTTCACCCTGGACAAGTCGCCAGGTCATCACAGGGCTGACACATAAAGACAAACAACCATTCACACTCACATTCACACCTACGCTCAATTTAGAGTCACCAGTTAACCTAACCTGCATGTCTTTGGACTGTGGGGGAAACCGGAGCACCCGGAGGAAACCCACGCGGACACGGGGAGAACATGCAAACTCCGCACAGAAAGGCCCTCGCCGGCCACGGGGCTCGAACCCGGACCTTCTTGCTGTGAGGCGACAGCGCTAACCACTACACCACCGTGCCGCCCCACTGAAAAACATCTTGATGTAAAATGTATGTGACTATCTGAGCACTCAGTGAGAAAATGTGTTCCACCCTGAGCAGGACTTGTGCACAAGATCATCTGTTCTCTACCTCCAGCTTCATCACAACCTGGGAACAAATATTTCTGTTTTCAGTTTAATATCAGAATATTTTCCAAGAAAGTACCTGTTTTGAGTACAGAGTTCTGATTTGCCCAGTTGTACATCAGTCATCTTTGTCTTATGTTAATTGGTTGAAGTGTTGACAGTGGGCGGGGCATTGAATGCACAGGTACAGTCATGTGTTGTTGTTGTTGTTTTTAAATTAAATTAGATCATTAATTGTCTTAATATCGGATAAAAGTGAAAATGTAACCGTGACCTGATCACTGCAAATAAATTCTGATCACAAAACCTGTAAAACTGAAGCTTGCTTTGTGTTTTATTTGAAGGACTTGATTTAGACCAGTTTATGTTCCTTGGGGTTGAGTTCTGTCTGATAAGAATCACTGATAAAATATTTGATTTATTTATATTTATCAAGGAGTCTGTCTCCATTCCTCCAGTGGAGTGACCACTAGGTGGCACACAGAGTCTCTTTGTTTAACCTAAAAGAAACTTTACATTAATTAGCAGATTATTTATTATTAAAGCTTGATAGTATAAATGTATTTAGCCTTCTCAGAGCAGAAACTGAAGGAAACACCAGCTCCAGATTCCTAAATCAGAGTAACACAAAATCTCACAGATTACTGAGAGTTTTACACCTAGTTTTAAGAAAAATTATTTATTTGGTTATATTGGCCTAGTCACTTGCTAACAGTGCTGTAGTCGAGTCACTGAATCTCGAGTCCAAGTCCAGTCTCGAGTCCCCAGTGTTCAAGTCCAAGACATGAAAGAAAATTTCGAGTCGAGTCCGAGAACAAGACTCCAACCGCACCATTTGACGGTGGCTGTTTCAGCGCCATTAACATTAGTTTGTTCCTGAACATGACGTATGAACGGGTGAATGTGCTTCTCTTTGTCAGGGAGTATTAAGTATTCATAAGAGCATTACTCTTACAGTATTGCTTTTATGGCTGAGGACTAAAGTTGACTTGCTAACTTTAGGACTGCAGTTGTCATGAACAGTTTTGCACTCAAGTTTCCATCAATGAAGAGTTTATAACATCAACGAAACTGACTTCATGTTAAAACTGTTAATGTTATAGTCATGCTGTCTGTTGTTGCCCAAATGAGGATGGGTTCCCTTTTGAGTCGGGTTCCTCTCGAGGTTTCTTCCTCATGTCGTCTGAGGGAGTTTTTCCTTGCCACCGTCGCCACAGGCTTCATCATTGGGGATAGATTAGGGATAAAATTAGCTCATGTTTTAAGTCGTTCAAATTCTGTAAAGCTGCTTTGGAACAATATCTGTTGTTAAAAGCGCTACACAAATAAACTTAACTTCTGTCAGAGATGGTTGGGAGGCAGATGTAAGTGCAGAAGGTGTGTTTATTAATACAAGTGAAGACACGTAAACAATCCAGAAGATTGTATAACAGTGAAACAGGCGACGGGTCGAGCGAAGCACAAACAGGCTATCGTAGACTCAGCAGAATCAGAGACAAGAAACAGGAAATCAAACAAGGCTCGGTAATGTGTCAGCAACACAACTCAATACTTTGCAAAGCAAGTGTGTTTTCACAGTTTTTATATCTCATTGCGCTATTTGCACCTTAATCCTGTGCAGGTGCGAGTTGTTTACGGTGCATGTGAGAGTCCGCTT
Source organism: Neoarius graeffei (assembly GCF_027579695.1). Classification (NCBI taxonomy): domain Eukaryota; kingdom Metazoa; phylum Chordata; class Actinopteri; order Siluriformes; family Ariidae; genus Neoarius; species Neoarius graeffei. Next base: position 3,679,531 of record NC_083584.1, on the reverse strand, counting down.
GGCGCGCTGTCCGGAGTGCCCGAGAGTCTATCTGATGTATGTGCCAAGGCGCACAGGTGTGACACTCTTGCATGAAATTAGGACAAATGTAGATATAAATATCTGATGCCAAATTATTATGGCATGTTACAATAAATAAAGAAAAAATCTGAGTCCTTGCCTCCAATTTACGAGTCTGAATGCAGTTAACATACAAGTCCGAGTCATCAGTGCTCAAGTCCGGGTCAAGTCATGAGTCCTTAAAATTAGGGCACAAGTCGGACTCGAGTACTATAAGTCTGCTTGCTAAAGGCATCATTATGTCCAGTTGGTGTGTTCAGATGACGTATTGACTTTGATTCATTTATCTGCCTTAAAAAAAAAACGAACAACAGCAACAACAAAAAGACAGGAAATAGATTTAATTTAGCTTTTATTATCATCATTAGTGGAAGCATTCTTTTTTTTTTCCATGACAGAGGTACAAGCAGAAATTTTTAATTTATTTGCATTTCAGGCTTTAAACAGTCAGAAGTTTAACACGAGCCCTTCCTGTGAGTGAGTTTTTTGTTTTTTAAAGATAAATCCATCAACAGTAACACATACACTTACAGACAGACTCGTAGCAAAAGGTATGAATGAAACAAACAACATTAAACGGTTTGATATTGAGTTCGATAACAGATCTGAGACACACAACACAACTTTTACCACAGGATGATGATGCTGAGCTTTTCTTTTTACATTCAGTTTAGTGTACAGCTCCTCAAGTCAAGTGTACGGCTGATATTTCATTACATATTATTATTATTATTATTATTGAAACTCAGATCACATTGAGTGCAATTCCTCATTAGCAATAATAAAAAATAATGAAATACTACATTAAACACTGAGCAAGTATCAACATTAATTCTTACGTTTACACACGTTACACACAACCCGAGTTGATGAGTAAATATTGGACATGCCCCAGTGTTAATAACAGTGTTCATAAGCTGGTTATTGCTCCTCCCTTATCAGTGTTGGGCTTCTGATTATGTTTGTGATCATCATATAGAATTAAAACTGATCAGGTCGTATATTTCCTACATTACCCACAATGCCTCTGGACTACCTGGTGATGGTGGTGGAATGGGATTTAGCCCTGGCTTTATCTCTCACCTCCTCATGTACACTCTGCTCGAACAGATCAGCTCCTAAAGCTTTCACCCTAATACCACCATCAACATCAGTTAAACCCCAGTGTACCTGTGTTCACAATAACAACGCCCCCTTGTGACACCAGAGCAGAAGGTAAGTGATGAGCTCTCCTGGGAATCGCACAGCAGTAATCACAGCACCAAATAACCAACTAGGAGCAGGATTTTTAAACACATCACAAATAATTTCAGTATTTTAAATTTAGTTGGACAGAGAAATGTGCAATTATTCATCCTGTGTCCAAGTCATAACAGCTGTGTCATCTGTTCAGTGTCCATGAAGCTAATCACAACCTGAAACACCACAATAAAACACAGAGCTATAAACTAATGGATAATACTTATACATTAAACAGAACTGCTGTTATTGTATGCATTTTGTGTGGCAGATTTTAGTTGATTTCCCCTGACAGTGTGTAGATTACAGAGATGATGTGCTCAGTTATCTGGGTGAAGCTATGAAGCGTGATGTAAAACCATACAAGTCCTGATCTGCTGGCTGCAAAGAGAACTGCAACGAAAAGATTAAAGGTGCACTATGAAGGATTTAATCGTGAGTTGGCCTAGGGGTTGGCAAGTCTGCCTCTCGACCAATCGCGGCTGGGTCGTACCAAAGACCATCATAAAACTGGTACCTACTGCCATCTGGTGAGGCTGCAATACAGATGTGAGTAAGGAGTCAAACTCTTGCAGTTACCAGAGGACCCGCCCCCTGACTGTAACCCCAGCTATGTAATAGGCGAGAGGCCGAGGGCTACTGAAATAGAAATTGACGCCGCCCGATGTCCCTTGTGGCATCGACTGATTGTTGAAGGGTTTAGTGGGATCTATTAGCAGAAATGGAATATACAGTAGTATTCAGAATTGTTTTAATTAGTGTATAATCACCTGAAACTACGAATCGTGTTCTCGTAAGCTTAGAATGAGCCCTTTATATCTTGACAGGGGGCGGGTCCACTTCACAGCGCCGCCATGTTGCACCACTGCAGTAGCCCTGAGTATGGACAAACCCAACACTGGCTCGAGAGAGCACATTTCACATTGCATGTTTTTAAAGGTGGCGGCTTGAATCCAGCACCAGAAGGAAGACAAGTAATAAGAAAGGAAGACGGAGAATGTAGGAGCCATTTTACGAGACTGATGGTGTTCAGTATACATAGGTTTGCTTTTTCTTTTAATTGAGTATTTTGTTAAATATTAATATCAAAGTTTGGCCCTGATACTTATTTATATTGCTGTTGCAGTTAAGAGTCCGCCCCCTCACACACATCCCCACATCAATGGTTTTACTTGTATGGAATATCCCCCTGTCTGGAATTGTAATGGTACAGTCCATACAGTGTTGATGGATGTAGCTATTGTATTAATGGAAATAAGATGGTCAGGTTCAGAGTAACACTCAAAGCCCAGACAAATACCGAACCTAACAACCACAAACTAGGCTTTTAGTTTTCAGAAGAAAACCGTAAAAGATTCAAAAGTGTTTCTGTCACTCGTCTCATCTCATATCATTATCTGTAGCCGCTTTATCCTTCTACAGGGTCGCAGGTGAGCTGGAGCCTATCCCAGCTGACTACGGGCGAAAGGCGGGGTTCACCCTGGACAAGTCGCCAGGTCATCACAGGGCTGACACATAGACACAGACAACCATTCACACTCACATTCACACCTACGCTCAATTTAGAGTCACCAGTTAACCTAACCTGCATGTCTTTGGACTGTGGGGGAAACCGGAGCACCCGGAGGAAACCCACACGGACACGGGGAGAACATGCAAACTCCACACAGAAAGGCCCTCGCCGGCCCCGGGGCTCGAACCCAGGACCTTCTTGCTGTGAGGCGACAGCGCTAACCACTACACCACCGTGCCGCCTCTGTCACTCGTGTTGTTTTTATTTTAGTTTTATATCACAAATGTATCAGGAACCTCCCCAGAACAATTGAAATACTGATTTCAATGCCACTGGGATGAAAACCTCGGCTCTGCAGGCAGAACTTACTGCACCTGACGGTCACCATTGGACCTAATACACACTTGGAAAGGGAGGGAGGGAGGGAGGGAGGGAGTGGTGAAGGACGGAGGGAGGGAGGGAGGGAGGGGTATTCAGGTGGTTGCAATCTGCCACCTCACCACTAGATGCCACTAAATCCTACACAGTGCACCTTTAAGAAGCCGTTCTGTTCGCACAGCCCAACTCTGTTGAGTTTCCTGTGAAAGAATATGGGTGGAGCTAAGCGCCTCTGCTTTTGGGGGGCTCATTTCTGGTCCAGAAAAGATGTAAACAGAAGCCTGAGTTAGAGAGAGCAGTGGGATCCGTTCCGTGTAGATATCGTAAACGCCAGTTTTACTGTAGTGTATTGATAATGATAAGATCATTGACTTCATCTGATGCTGTTATGATCCTCACTGCTCTCAGCCAATCAGGACACACGGTTCTGGACTATTACTGATCAATGAGAAGCTCTTAACAGGTAAAAATCTAAACTGTAGTGAATTTCTAACATTAAACACAAAGTTATGGGGAAGAACTGGACTGAGGTTTTATTACACTGAAGCCCTCGACTGTAGAACAACTGGGACAGAGAAACCTGCTTCAGGAATCAGACGTACGGCGTGTGGAGAATTCACAGTGTTATAGCGTAGAATCAGGATCAGATTAATCACGTGTGTGTGTGTGTGTGTGTGTGTGTGTGTGTGTGTGTTATATTTTGCTGTTTTCCAGGTGAGTGTCCATGTGTGTGATCAGAGCATCATCAGGAAAACTGGTGGGGAACGAGAGCTGACAGAGAGGACAACTCCGAGAGTCGCTCTCCTCCTCCTCCATCCACAACTGTGGGACAGAAAGGAGAGAGAAGAGGAGGAGGAGGAGAAGAAGAAGAGAAGATGAAGAAGAAGAAAAGAACAAAGGAAAAAACAAAGTAGAAGAACAAAAAGAAGAAGAGAGAAGAAAAAGAACAGAAGATGAAGAACAGAAGAAAAGAAGAAAAAAACAAAGGAGAAAAGAGATGAAATAGAAGAAAAGACAAAGAAAAGAAGAAAGAAGAAGAAATAAAAGAAAAACAAGAAAGAACAAGGAGAAGAAGAGAAGTAGGAAAAAATGGAGAATAATATAAAAAAATGAAGAGAAAAAGGAAAAATAAGAAAAAAGACAGAAAATGAAAGGAAAATTGGATGATGAAGAAAATCTATGACAGAATCATACAAATGATCTAATATGTAAATAATAAATATGAATAATAATTAAGTCTTGCATTAAGTAACTTATGTAAATAAGTTGATTTCATATTATTTGTAAATCATGAACTCGTTTTATTTTACAGACAGAACTTAAACTTTCCCTGTAAACAAAAATACTATTGATTTATTTACCATCAAAACAGTCATGCTTCACTCACCTTGATTGACGGCCAGGACTGAGCATGCTCACTGCGGGGGTGTGAGTGAGGGGGCGTCATTATCCTCAGCCCCGCCCACTCATCATCTTCATCCTCTGAGGACTGAGGGGGTGTGGCCAGTGGAGCAGGAGTGGAGTCAGGCAGCTGGAAGCTCAGTTCCAGAGCTCCGTGGGCAGAGGATGGGCGGGGCCCAGTGGATATTGGCCTAAGGTGGGCGTGGCTTGTGGTTCTGCGCTTTGGAAGAGTGGAAACGGGACTGTGGATGATGTGAGGAGAGACCGAGGGGTCGGCCATGTCTGAGTAACTACGGCGATCTCGGAAGTGCGACCTCATCGAGTGAGGGGATGGAGGGGCGGGGTCAGAGGGAGGAGAGGCGGGGCCATGCCTCAATCCTGCAGGTGGAAAAGGTTGGAATCATAAAAAAAGTAAAAAGAAAAAGTGTTTGTAATGTGAATAGTGGATGTGTTTATGTAAATCATCAGCGCTGCCCTGTATTTCATCATCCTTTTCTCAAACACTCGTACAATCTTTATGTTTTTTAAACATTCTCTCTCATATCATCGTCATCATCATCATCAGAACAGTTACAACATTATCCAAGGACCAATTTTAGTCGTTTAAGATTTGGTTTTATTATGTATGCAAATTTATGCATATTAATGAAGTCTCGAGGTTATTTGTGATGTGTTTATTGTGTTCATTTCACCTGTTGCCGCTTACATTAACAGATCAGTGAGATGATAAAATGGATCAAACGGTGTGTGTGTGTGTTTCATTTACCAGGACTGTTCTGATCCGGGGAGCTGCGGTTCTGTCCCAGTATTCGGTTCTGTTCAGCAGTGAGGCTGCGGATTCGACTCAGTTCCTCCACCAGCTCCGTGTAGGCCAGCGCCAGGTTCACTCTGCACCACACACACACACACACACACACACACACACACAGCACTGTACAATGTATTTATTTAAAGAACGTTAAATCTTTTATTCACTTCGTTACTTTTAATGTTACAGAAAGTTAGTTCCTGATCTCACTGACATTATAGCAGCTGTAAACAGACGTTCCCTCACCAGAGTCTCTTTATTCTCTCTTCAATTTAATAAGTCAAAAAATCGCAGCTTGTTCCATCATGTTCCTGAGAAACTGTGAAGAAGTCATAAAACAAAGTTCCAGCTTCACCTCTGACTGTTATACAGCGCTGACACTGGAGACTCCTTCCAGAGATGATACACACACACACTTATTCATCATATCAGTGATTACACACATTATAATCAGCTGTACAAGTCTCTGTGAATGAGCTGTTACTATGGAAACGATAACGAGAGCATTAATATAAACCTGCCCTACTGTCAGAGCTGCTGTTAGAGAGAATTAATCAACACCTTCTGACCAGTAGGTGAATGAAACAACCCTTAAAGTGATGTGATCGTAGACATCACTCACTGTTCATCTCCTGCCTTTTTAATCCACTCCACACTGCAGTGTTCACACTCCACATCCAACTCCTGCGAAAACAACAATAAAACAATAAAACAATGCTTCTGTGTGTGTGTGTGTGTGTGTGTGTGTGTGTGTGTGTATACACACACCTGTCGTTCTTTCTCCTGTCTGATCTCTTCCTGTAGATGCTGCAGCTCAGCCTTAAGCTCCGCCTCCCGCTGATACGCCCCTCTAGCCTCATGCCACACCCCCTCAAGCTCTGCCTCCAGACGTTGGACCTTCAGGTCAGTGAGTGTGTCCAGACTGCGTGAACTCTGCAGGCTCGGCCCGGGACACTCTAACGCTGAAAACACGCACGAGTGAACGGTGAGAGAAAACATGGCGTCTCTGTGAAAGAGTTCACTTTACTTTATAAACTTCTCTTCAACTCTGTCGAGTTTGAATTCCGCTTCAACACCGCAGCCCGATCATCTTCATTCCTCCTTCAGGTCATTCGCTCTGTCACAATGACTCAGACCAGGATCACTGATCATCCCGTGTTCCACAAACTCAGTGTTTACAGAACTTTATTCTTCTAGAACCGTGTGTTCCCACAGTCCCACAGGCTTATATTTGCAGAGTACTACATTTATGGTTCTGCTTCTAGAACCCAATCTTTCCAGAGCATTATGTTTCTAAGGCCCTATTTTTCTAGAGTCGTTTTTCTAGAACCATATATTTCCACAACCTATATTTCTAGAGTCTTATAAGTCTAGATCACCATGTTGCCAGAGCCTTATTTTTCTACAGCTATGCATGTCTTTCGAGCTTTATGATTCCAGAGCCCTATGTTTCCAGAATTCTATTATTCTGAAGACATATTTTTAGAGAACCCTACAGTTTTTGAGCCATATTTTTTCCTGAGCCCTGTGTATCCAGAACCTGATATTTTCTATGTTCTTTAGAGTTGTATGACTTCGGTGTCATGCTGTCTCAATTCCCTCAACAGGAAAATCTGATTATTTGTTGATTAATGAACTCACTGATTCCACTCAAAATTAGTGTCATGATTGATGATGATGGTGTGTGTGTGTGTGTGTGTGTGTGTACCGTAGGGCGTGTCCAGGCTGGTGTACAGATGCAGGTAACGAGTTTCTTTATTGCGCTGATGTGAAGTTTCTCTCACTTTCTTCTTCTGCAGGAGGCTCTCTCTCTGACTGAGCGTCGTCTCCAGCTTCCTGATCCTCTCCGCATGCTGCTCAGCCAGAGTCGTCTACACACACACACACACACACACACACCTGTTCACACAGATTGACTGGCTGATAAGTATCTGGTGAAGGATCTCTCTCTCTCTCACCATGTTATCCAGCTCCTTCTGAATGCTGCTCTTCTCCAGATGAATTTTCTCATACACTTTAATCACCTCCTCCAGACGCTGCTCGTGAGCTTTACCCTTCTGGAGCTGAGGGAAAATATTTCACAAATCTACAGCAAGAGTCCAGAAAAGGTTGTTGGATTTCTCTCTCTCTCACACACACACACACACACACCTCCTGCATGAGGTTGTTGATCCTCTGCTGAAGGTTGCTGTTTTCAGTCTGGATCAGTTCGACCTTCTCAGATTCACAGGAGCAGCACACACTTCTCTCGTCCTCACACACACTGATCATGGGGAACTGAGGGGGACACGGAGACACAGGTTAGGGACACGCGTTTCTTCACATCGTCTCCATGCTCAGTTAGCAGCTGGATAAATGTCCTCCCACCTTCATCTCATAGTTCTTCAGCTTCCTCCTGATGCTGCTATTCTCTCGCTCCAGGCTGGACAGACGCACTCTGATCTCATGATACGCAGCAGCAAACTGATTAATGTCCACAGACAGAGAAGACGGTGGCCATCTTATCATCCCACAGACCTCCTCTCTCAGAGAGTCACCTCCGCCTTTAAAACCAAACTGTTCTCTCAGGAGAGACTCCATCACTCACACTGAGGGACCAGAGACAGAGAGAGGACAGAAAGATGATAGAGACATGACGGAGAGAGGACAGAGACACAACGGAGATACAATGGTAAAAACAACAGAGACAACAAAAAATAACAGAGTGGACAGAGAGAGGACAGAGAGTGGACAGATAGATGACAGAGAGAGGCCAGAGACATGACAGAGAGTGGACAGATGGAGGGCAGAGCGTGGAAAGACATGACAGAGAAAGGACAGAGAGTGGACAGAGACATGACAGATGGAGGACAGAGAGAACAGACATATGACAGAAAGCGGACAGAGGGAGGCCAGAGACATGACAGATAAAGGACATACAATGGACAGAAACATGACAGAAAGTGGACAGAGAGAGGCCAGAGACATGACAAAGGGTGGGCAGAGAGAGAAAAGAGACATGATAGATAGAGGACAAAGACATGACAGAGAGAGGACAGATGCTGATCAGTGATGTTAAAATGAGCTTTAGATTATTTACTGATGATTTGTGTTTTATTCTCTCCACACACCCAGAGTTATACACTCACATTATACACAGTGCAGTACAGAACTAACACAGCCGCTTATCAGTGAAACAAAACTGCGTCCATTTTCAGGACAGAGGACAGGAGAAGCTGATCATATCACACTGGAAAAAAAACATTCCTCAAAAAAGAGGGAGGATCTGAGCCTCTTACTGTCTACGGATAATGATCATAAATGATAACACCTTTAAAAACATTTAATATTCGATTTCTTGAGGCCCCTCCCCCCCACACACCCCTCCAGAATTATTGCCCCGCTTGTAAAGATTAGTAAAAAGGTTTAGGAAAAAAAAATCCCCCTTTTGGTGAAGTCGCTTCATCTCACACTGAACCAATGAGAAAATCCAACCTTTAATTGAAATAAACTTATTCAGAGAAAAACAAATCCCTCATCAATCAATAATTATTTTAGAATAATGAAAGGATGATATTTCTAATATCAAGCCCCTCGTGCACCAGAGACAGCGTCATAAACATCTTACCTGGGCTCAGGAGAGAAAGAACCGGACTGTTGCTCAGTGGACTTGATAAAACCCAGTGGACCAACACCAGCATGGCACCTCAAATCATCACAGCCTGCGGAAACTTCACACTGGACTTCACACACCTTGGATTCTGTTCCTCTCCACTCTTCCTCCAGACTCTAGGACCTTGATTTCCAAATGAAATGCAACATTTACTTTCATCTGAAAAGAGGACTTTGGACCACTGAGCAACAGTCCAGTTCTTTCTCTCCTTAGCCCAGATAAGACACTTCTGACGCTCTCTCTGGTTCAGGAGGGGCTTGATATGAGGAATGTGACAGTTGTAGTCCCTTTCCTGAAGACGTCTGTGCATGGTGGCCCTTGATGCACTGACACCAGCCTCAGTCCACTCCTTGTGAAGCTCTCCCAAGTTCTTGAATCGACTTTTCTTGACGATCCTCTCGAGGCTGCGCTCATCCCTGTTGCTTGTGCACCTTTTCCAGCCAGCCTTTTCAGCAATGACCTTCTGTGGATTACTCTCCTTGTGGAGGGAGTCGATGATCATCTTCTGGACAGCTGTCGAGTCAGCAGTCTTCCCCATGATTGTGGTTGTGTGGACTGAACTAAACCGAGATACACACTGTGTTCATACTGTTTACTCAAACTCAAAATGAAATGTTCTCAGAATCCGAGATACTGGATTTCTGATTTTTATGAACTATTAGCTCATCTCATCTCATCTCATTATCTCTAGCCGCTTTATCCTTCTACAGGGTCGCAGGCGAGCTGGAGCCTATCCCAGCTGACTATGGGCGAAAGGCGGGGTTCACCCTGGACAAGTCGCCAGGTCATCACAGGGCTGACACATAGACACAGACAACCATTCACACTCACATTCACACCTACGCTCAATTTAGAGTCACCAGTTAACCTAACCTGCATGTCTTTGGACTGTGGGGGAAACCGGAGCACCCGGAGGAAACCCACGCGGACACGGGGAGAACATGCAAACTCCGCACAGAAAGGCCCTCGCCGGCCACGGGGCTCGAACCCAGACCTTCTTGCTGTGAGGCGACAGCGCTAACCACTACACCACCGTGCCGCCGAACTATAGAATATATGAAAGTTTACCTTTTTGAATTAAATTAAAGAACAAAAGCAACAAAATATGGAATAAAAGTATCATTTTTTATTTTTTAAGAATTATTATTATTATTATTATTATCATCATCATCATCATCATCACATTTTTCACAAATTGCTCCTGTCAGTTTGCCGGTTTGTTCCTAAGTGGAAATGATTTTGTCGGACGTTTGGTATAAAGTTTTTATTTATTAAATTTGCAAAAAATAAAAACTAGAAAAGCACTCGGAGAGCGCAGACCTCCGCCAAGAATCCTTTAAAAAATTCCAGGATCCAGAAGGTGATCCGGATCACCGCCAAAATTTAATGGATTGTTACTTGTGCCCAGTCACACCTCTGGAAAAAGTTTCAGAGCAATCCGTTCAGAACTTTTTCTGCAATGTTGCTAACAGACCAACCAACCAACCAACCAACCAACAAACAAACAAACAAACCAACCAACGCTACCGAAAGCATAACCACCTTGGCGGAGGTAATAATGCTCTGTTTCTCAAAATCCAGTGAATGTGTGTGTGTGTGTGTGTGTGTGTGTGTGTGTGTGTGAGATCAATATTTTATCTTTAAAATATATACCGTGTCTTGCAAAAGTATTCATCCCCCTTGGTGTTTGTCCTGTTTTGCTGCATTACAAGCTGGAATTAAAGTGGATTTTTGGGGCGTTAGCACCATTTGATTTACACAACATGCCGACCACTTTAAAGGTGAAAATTGTTTTTTGTTGTGTCACTAACAATAATTAAGTCAATACTTTGTAGAGCCACCTTCTGCTGTAATTACAGCTGCAAGTCTTTTGGGGTGTGTCTCTATTAGCTTAGCACATCTAGCCACTGGGATTTTTGCCCATTCCTCAAGGCAAAACTGCTCCAGCTCCTTCAAGTTAGATGGGTTGTGTTGGTGTACAGCAATCTTCAAGTTATGCCACAGATTCTCAATTGGATTGAGGTCTGGGCTTTGATTCGGCCATTCCAAGACATTTAAATGTTTCCCTTTAAACCACTCCAGTGTAGCTTTAGCAGTATGTTTAGGGTCATTGTCCTGCTGGAACGTGAACCTTCATCCCAGTCTCAAACCTCTGGCCGACTCAAACAGGTTTTCCTCCAGAATTGCCCTGTATTTAGTGCCATCCATCTTTCCTTCAGTCCTGACCAGCTTTCCTGTCCCTGCAGATGAAAAACATCCCCACAGCATGATGCTGCCACCACCATGCTTCACTGTAGGAATGGTGTTCTCAGGGTGTTGGGTTTACTTTTGCAAGACACTGTACTACTGTATATAAGAATATATAATGTATTTAGTTTTATATATTATATATACACTTTTTAATTCTTGTTTTATATAATTTAGTAATTTTTTATATTTTTATTTTAATGACTTTATAACAGTGTTCAATAAATAAATATTTTTAGCTATAAAAATACCTAAAAATATTTAAAATTCCAAAGATAACATCTTTTGCAGATTTTGTACAATTGTTATTCATTTAAATTATATATAATTAATTTTAATTATTTTCTTTGTATCTTCTTCTGGCTGCTCCCGATTAGGGGTCGCCACAGCGGATCTTTCGTCTCCATTGCTCCCTGTCTTCCGCATCCTTCTCTACCACACCAGCCACTTTCATGTCCTCTCTCACCACATCCATGTATCTCCTCTTTGGCCTTCCTCGTTTTCGTTTGCCTGGCAGCTCCATCCTCAACATTCTCCTTCCAGCATGCTCTGTATCTCTTCTCAGGATGTGCCCGTACCATCTCAGTCTCATCTCTCTTAGCTTCATTCCCAAGCTCTCCACATGTGCTGTCCCTCTGATGTGCTCGTTCCTTATCCTGTCCAACCTTCTCACTCCCATCACAAACCTTAACATCCTCAACTCCGCCACCTCCAGCTTTGCGTCCTGTCTCTTCTTTAAGGGTACGGTCTCCAATCCATACATCACAGCTGCTCTCACTACTGTCTTATACATCTTACCTTTCACTTTTGCTGGGACTTTCCCATCACAAATGACTCCCGAAATCCTTCTCCACCTGCTCCACCCTGCCTGCACTCGCTTTCTCACCTCACTATCGCAGCCCCCATTGTCCTGCACAGTTGACCCCAGGGACTTGAATTCACCAACTTTTTCTTTATGTCGACTCCTTACATCTTCACTACACTCTCATCCCCATTCTCATTGATGCACATGTATTCTGTTTTGCTCCTGCTCACCTTCATTCCTCTTCGTTCCAATGCATACCTCCATCTCTCCAAACCCAACTCAACCTCCTTTCTACTTTCACCACATATCACAATATCTTACGCAAACATCATGTTCCATGGTGACTCTTGCCTCACTTCATCTGTCAAGCTATCCATCACTATGGCAAACAAGAAAGGACTCAAAGCAGATCCTTGATGGAGTCCCACCTTCACCTTGAACCATTCAGTCGTTCCAACTGCACACCTCACTGCTGTTTCACTGTTCTCATACATGTCTTGCACCACTCTAATATACTTCTCATTCACTCCACTCTTTCTCATACAGTACCATAACTCATCTCCCGGCTCTCTATCGTATGCCTTCTCCAGGTCTACAAACACACAATGTAGCTTTCTCTGGCCTTCCCTGTACTTCTCCATTAACATTCTTAAAGCAAAAATCGCATCCGACATGCTCTTCCTTGGCATAAACCCGTACTGCTGTTCACAGATTGCTACCTCTCTTCTCAATCTCGCCTCCAATACCCTTTCCCATAGCTTCATGGTGTGGATCATCAATTTTATTCCTCTGTAATTACTGCAGCTCTGTACATCTGTAATTATTTTCTTTGCATAATTTTTCATATTTATTATTGTACATTTTAAATCATCTTTCATACTGATATGTAAATATACATAAATTCTAAATGTTATTTGAAAAATACTGTTTTCTGAACTATTTTAAAAATAAAATTTGAAGCATTGGAACACACCATTTCTGAACGTTAGGGGATGATCTGATGTGTCAGTGTTGTATTAATCGTCTGGATGTGCTCAGGAATGGTTCGTTCCAGTGTGATACTGACAGCATCCTTCACTCTGTGTCCAGGCACACACACGCCCAACACGGACGTCCTCAAAAACCAGAGTCCCCTGCTCGAGCCACACACACACTCACTCTAGTGGGTCATGATGACCCTCAGCATGTTCTGATTTTCTCGTAGGCCGAGTTCCTCTGAGCGCTGAAGCTCTACTCTGCATGAACAGAAACACCACCACACACTGATTTCCATCCAATCTCTGAGTCTGATCCTCACCGTAACACAGCGACTCAGAGACTCAGCATGGCTTGGAAATACATTATATACGTGTATAAAATACACACTCCACACGGTTATTACTGTATCTGTACATTTAAGACATGTGGAGAGAGAGTTCATCTTTACTCTGGCAGAAATCATTCACTTCTGAATTTAACTCTTAAAATAACACTCAGTCAGACACAACAGGACCGGGCACGTGGAGAATAAATCTGTAACGCAAAGGAAAGGATCAAAATAAAGACTGTAAGACACCTGGTATCTGAAAGTAAAATCTCAGAATCTCAGTCATGTTTTTATCAAACACAAAAATCTCTCTAATAAATAAATAAGAGTATATCAATGATACTGTACAGTGGGGCAAAAAAGCACAACCCTGATTCCAAAAAAGTTGGGACAAAGTACAAATTGTAAATAAAAACGGAATGCAATGATGTGGAAGTTATATTGAATATCTTTAGCCCAGGTGTATGTTAACTTTTGTCTCCTATTATATACAGGTAAAACATAGATTACTCACTTTCATCAAAAGGAAAATCATGAACAAACTACGATTAGCTTATATGAGTTACAACCCCAATTCCAAAAAAGTTGGGACAAAGTACAAATTGTAAATAAAAACGGAATGCAATGATGTAGAAGTTTCAAAATTCCATATTTTATTCAGAATAGAACATAGATGACATATCAAATGTTTAAACTGAGAAAATGTATCATTTAAAGAGAAAAATTAGGTGATTTTAAATTTCATGACAACAACACATCTCAAAAAAGTTGGGACAAGGCCATGTTTCCCACTGTGAGACATCCCCTTTTCTCTTTACAACAGTCTGTAAACGTCTGGGGACTGAGGAGACAAGTTGCTCAAGTTTAGGGATAGGAATGTTAACCCATTCTTGTCTAATGTAGGATTCTAGTTGCTCAACTGTCTTAGGTCTCTTTTGTCGTATCTTCCATTTTATGATGCACCAAATGTTTTCTATGGGTGAAAGATCTGGACTGCAGGCTGGCCAGTTCAGTACCCGGACCCTTCTTCTACGCAGCCATGATGCTGTAATTGATGCAGTATGTGGTTTGGCATTGTCATGTTGGAAAATGCAAGGTCTTCCCTGAAAGAGACGTCGTCTGGATGGGAGCATATGTTGCTCTAGAACCTGGATATACCTTTCAGCATTGATGGTGTCTTTCCAGATGTGTAAGCTGCCCATGCCACACGCACTAATGCAACCCCATACCATCAGAGATGCAGGCTTCTGAACTGAGCGCTGATAACAACTCGGGTCGTCCTTCTCCTCTTTAGTCTGAATGACACGGCGTCCCTGATTTCCATAAAGAACTTCAAATTTTGATTCGTCTGACCACAGAACAGTTTTCCACTTTGCCACAGTCCATTTTAAATGAGCCTTGGCCCAGAGAAGACGTCTGCGCTTCTGGATCATGTTTAGATACGGCTTCTTCTTTGAACTATAGAGTTTTAACTGGCAACGGCGGATGGCACGGTGAATTGTGTTCACAGATAATGTTCTCTGGAAATATTCCTGAGCCCATTTTGTGATTTCCAATACAGAAGCATGCCTGTATGTGATGCAGTGCCGTCTAAGGGCCCGAAGATCACGGGCGCCCAGTATGGTTTTCCGGCCTTGACCCTTACGCACAGAGATTCTTCCAGATTCTCTGAATCTTTTGATGATATTATGCACTGTAGATGATGATATGTTCAAACTCTTTGCAATTTTACACTGTCGAACTCCTTTCTGATATTGCTCCACTATTTGTCGGCGCAGAATTAGGGGGATTGGTGATCCTCTTCCCATCTTTACTTCTGAGAGCCGCTGCCACTCCAAGATGCTCTTTTTATACCCATTCATGTTAATGACCTATTGCCAATTGACCTAATGAGTTGCAATTTGGTCCTCCAGCTGTTCCTTTTTTGTTCCTTTAACTTTTCCAGCCTCTTCTTGCCCCTGTCCCAACTTTTTTGAGATGTGTTGCTGTCATGAAATTTCAAATGAGCCAAATAATTGGCGTGAAATTTCAAAATGTCTCACTTTCGACATTTGATATGTTGTCTATGTTCTATTGTGAATACAATATCAGTTTTTGAGATTTGTAAATTACTGCATTCTGTTTTTATTTACAATTTGTACTTTGTCCCAACTTTTTTGGAATTGGGGTTGTATTTAGTCAGCCACCAATTGTGCAAGTTCTCCCACTTAAAAAGATGAGAGAGGCCTGTAATTTTCATCATAGGTACACTTCAACTATGAGAGACAGAATAAGAAAAAAAATCCAGAAAATCACATTGCCTGATTTTTAAATAATTTATTTGCAAATTATGGTGGAAAATAAGTATTTGGTCAATAACAAAAGTTCATCTCAATACTTTGTTATATACCCTTTGTTGGCAATGACAGAGGTCAAACGTTTTCTGTAAGTCTTCACAAGGTTTTCACACACTGTTGCTGGTATTTTGGCCCATTCCTCCATGCAGATCTCCTCTAGAGCAGTGATGTTTTGGGGCTGTCGCTGGGCAACACGGACTTTCAACTCCCTCCAAAGATTTTCTATGGGGTTGAGATCTGGAGACTGGCTAGGCCACTCCAGGACCTTGAAATGCTTCTTACGAAGCCACTCCTTCGTTGCCCGGGCGGTGTGTTTGGGATCATTGTCATGCTGAAAGACCCAGCCACGTTTCATCTTCAATGCCCTTGCTGATGGAAGGAGGTTTTCACTCAAAATCTCATGATACATGGCCCCATTCATTCTTTCCTTTACACGGATCAGTCGTCCTGGTCCCTTTGCAGAAAAACAGCCCCAAAGCATGATGTTTCCACCCCCATGCTTCACAGTAGGTATGGTGTTCTTTGGATGCAACTCAGCATTCTTTCTCCTCCAAACACGACAAGTTGAGTTTTTACCAAAAAGTTCTATTTTGGTTTCATCTGCCCATATGACATTCTCCCAATCCTCTTCTGGATCATCCAAATGCTCTCTAGCAAACTTCAGACGGGCCTGGACATGTACTGGCTTAAGCAGGGGGACACGTCTGGCACTGCAGGATTTGAATCCCTGGCGGCGTAGTGTGTTACTGATGGTAGCCTTTGTTACTTTGGTCCCAGCTCTCTGCAGGTCATTCACTAGGTCCCCCCGTGTGGTTCTGGGATTTTTGCTCACCGTTCTTGTGATCATTTTGACCCCACGGGGTGAGATCTTGCGTGGAGCCCCAGATCGAGGGAGATTATCAGTGGTCTTGTATGTCTTCCATTTTCTAAAAATTGCTCCCACAGTTGATTTCGTCACACCAAGCTGCTTACCTATTGCAGATTCAGTCTTCCCA
The DNA here is from genome assembly GCF_027579695.1 of Neoarius graeffei. Lineage (NCBI taxonomy): Eukaryota > Metazoa > Chordata > Actinopteri > Siluriformes > Ariidae > Neoarius > Neoarius graeffei. The sequence continues at coordinate 3,662,791 of NC_083584.1, read as the reverse complement.
GCCTGGTGCAGGTCTACAATTTTGTTTCTGGTGTCCTTTGACAGCTCTTTGGTCTTGGCCATAGTGGAGTTTGGAGTGTGACTGTTTGAGGTTGTGGACAGGTGTCTTTTATACTGATAACGAGTTCAAACAGGTGCCATTAATACAGGTAACGAGTGGAGGACAGAGGAGCCTCTTAAAGAAGTTGTTACAGGTCTGTGAGAGCCAGAAATCTTGCTTGTTTGTAGGTGACCAAATACTTATTTTACCGAGGAATTTACCAATTAATTCATTAAAAATCCTACAATGTGATTTCCTGGATTCTTTCCCCCCATTCTGTCTCTCATAGTTGAAGTGGACCTATGATGGAAATTACAGGCCTCTCTCATCTTTTTAAGTGGGAGAACTTGCACAATTGGTGGCTGACTAAATACTTTTTTGCCCCACTGTAAATGGGAATATATCATCCATAACCCCTTCAAACACAAGGAAAAATGCCATGGAACCTCATGTGTACAATCAGGGACGCCGCTAGAACTCTTGGGCCCTATGAAAGATTACAATTTAGGGCCCCCCGGTAAAATTTTCAAACTCAAGCAACTGAATTTGAAGTCTGTTTTTGGCTGCACTTCTACTTTACTATGCATGTGATCAGCTACCTATCAAGTTTAGGTGATACAATTATTTGGGATATGAACATTTTAAATGCAGAACTGTCAGAATTAGACTGAATAGACTGTTGCCTTAAAATGAAAATTCCATGATATATATTATGGAAGATATATTTTTTTTCTTTTATGAGCAACTATTATTAGGCCACTCAGTAGCCTGTGGAGTTCATTCAATCCAAATGTTTGTGTTGAGAGAAATTGCATGCATCACTGTATCAGTATGGATTTATAACATTCTGTATGCACATTATGGAGACTCCAGAGCCCTCCAGCAAACATCATCAATAATCAGGATTACAAAATGGATTCCTTTGTTTCCTCCATTTATTGACTTATTGTATGTGATCAAATGTACGCCTTGATGAGTAACTACACTAGTTTTTTGATACAGTTACAGAGTGCACTGCAAGAAATCCACTCAGTGTTTTTGGTTTCTTTTAGGCATCACACATTTATTAGAAAACACAGCAAATGTTCAAATATTCAAGTTAAATACTTAGCAACAGTATCAATAAATCCACACATGAACAATAGCAATGATATCTCTGACCACAGCTAATGTGCAAAATATTAAAGTTAAATACTTAACAATATCAACAAATCCACACATGAACAATGGCAAAACATCTAGACTTAATTATACAATAAAGACGCCTATGAAAAAAGGTGATTTTTTTTTCACACACAGTGTGATATCCGGACTTCATAATTCATCACACTGCTCCTGCTTAGCAACTTCTAGAATGTTCACCTCTGTTGCGCGCAGAGAGAAACTGCCAGCTGATCTAAACTGCGCTAATAGCGGCGCTGCGCACACACGGAGCTACACATTTCACTGTCCCGCGCCCAGAATCACACTGTACCATTAGTAAAAAGGGTGGAGGGGTGAAATGACAATATCATAAATAATTCAAGAAAAATGTTATAGCAAATCATAACCATGTATAATTTGCATATTTTAACAGATGAAATGAAATATTTTATTTCAAAAACTTACACAAGGCAATACTATTAAAATAATATTAATATCCCTCACAGGCCCCCCTGTCAGTGCCAGGCCCTTAGAATCGTCCTAACTTTCCCCCCCTAGCGGCGCCCCTGTGTACAATTATACACCTTATGTCTGAAGGGGATAAATACACTCGCCGGCCACTTTATTAGGAACACCCCAACCTGCTGTTCTGTAATCAGCCGATTCCTCGACAGCAGCACGATGCATCAAATCCCGCAGATACAAATCAAGAGCTTCAGTTAACGTTCAAACATCAGAATGGGAAAAATTGTGATCTCACAGACTTTCTCTCACTGTGGTATGGGTGTTGGTTTGAGTCAGATGGACTGGTTTGAGTATTTCAGAAGCTGCTGATCTCCTGGGGTTTTCACACACAACAGTCTCTAGAGTTTACACAGAATGGTGCAGAAAACAAAAAAACACTGAGTGAGCGAGTGACAGTTCTGTGGGTGGAAAAAAAAAACGCCGTGTTGATAAGAGAGGGTCAGAGGGAAATGGACAGATTGGTTTGAGTTTTTTGCCAGGAAGGATATAGTAACTCATATAATCACTCTGTACAACCGTGGTGAGCAGAAAAGTATCTCAGCATGAAACAGCAGACAGAAGAACACATTGGGTTCCACTCCTGCAGCCAAGAACAGGGATCTTAGGCCCCGGTCACACAGCCCGAACTTTGCTGGTGCGTTCCTTGAACGGTAGGGAGGGGGGGCCGAATTTCGACAACGCTCGTCACCGCGCACAAAATGGGAAAAAAATCGAAAACACGGGCGTTGGCTTAGCGGTGCACCGCTGAAGCCGGCGTTGCTTTAGCATTGGTTTAGCGGTAGCAAGCGTTGGTTTAGCGGTGACGCGAGCGTTGGTATAGCGGCGTTCTGCGCATGCGGGCTTTGGCTCGGCGGGGGTATAAAGTTGGTTTAGCGGCATACCGCTTGTGACTACGGAGCTGAACGGATCGTTTTGATACAAGTTCTGATAGATTTTTGATAGAAGCTCCACCATCAGCTTGTCATACAGTCCATGTTCAGACCTTCTCAGTATCCACTGTCTGACCCACACAACCCTGTCTCTCCTTCTTCTCTCTCTTCTCCTTCTGTCAACAGCTTGTTGCAATCTGAGGAGGTTCTGATTCTGCTGCTGGACTAGTGCACCAATCATAGCAAGTCTCTCAGCATCCATGGTGATACAGTTTTACTGTAACTTTGAGCAAATTCGATATAGATGAGGTCTGAACTCAACGGCAGCTCGATTCCAAATGAGCTCCTGGTCCATTTCTCCCCGTATTTATAGCCAAATTCTGGTCCCGCTCCGACACCTCTATACCAACGCCAAACCAAAGTTCATCGCCGCCATGGATAGCTGCTTCAACGCCCGACACCGTTCCAGCAACCCCGTGTCCACTCGTAAAACGCTTACAACCGCTCCACTGAAGTTTGTGCAACGTTTAATCGCCGCCCGGGCAACGCTGGCGAAGCAGCGGTGGTCCAGCGTTCAAGATTTCTGCGTTGGCCTAGCGGACCCAAGCGTCCACGAACTTGCATCTAGCGGTGCCAAACTTTGACTGGGCTTTGGTGGAGCGGGGGTGAACTTTGCCGGGGCGGAAAATTGCCCCCTCCTCACCGCTCGCAATATTTTGTGCAGCTCAAAACTTTCGGAGCGGTAGGAGTGCCCCTCGAGAAACATCAGCGGTGGCCGAGCGTATACGGCGTTACTTTAACGGGGGCCAACTTTTGTTAAACGGTGGTGAACGGTTACGAGCGGTGATGAATTTTTTTCACTGCTCCAGGAACGCTCCAGCAAAGTTCGGGCGGTGTGACCGGGCTATTAGAACCAACAACACGTTCCTATTAAAGTGGCCGGGGAGAGTGAGAGAGTGTGTGTGTGTGTATATATATATATACACATACACAGGGCTCGAAATTCGTGGTGGTCCGGTCACACGAGGAGACTTAATTTGTCATTTGGCGGGTAATTCCTGTCACTAGGCAGCCCAGCTGGCTAGTTGAAAATAAAAAATATACAGTGCAATGCAATAATGAGTACACCCTCTTTGAAAAGTAACATTTCACACAATATGACAAGGAACACAAAGATATATTTCCAAAATGTTCCCAGACTAAGTTAAACACAGGTTCTGTTGAACTTTTGAACTCAAAACAAAGGCTAATAATATAACTTAAATGATTTTTATTTCAGTTTTAGTGAAATTTGTGTGGTGCAGAAATGAGTACACCCCGCTGAAGGGCTCTGAGTAAAGCAACTTTTTAGGCTACCAATGTGGACCTGAACAAACAATTAACCACAGGTGAGTCTAATTAGTCATTACACAGGTGTTAATTAGGCAGTTGGCTACAAAAGGCTGTTACCTAAAGCAAACCACCATTTCCCATTTCCTGCTGTCAGCAATGGCACCTCATGGCCAGGAAACGTCTCTGGATCTGAGAAAGCGGATTATTGCTTTACACAAGAGAGGTGAGGGCTACAAGAAGATCAGTAAAGCCTTACTTATCAGTAAGAACACGGTTGCAAAAGTGATCCAAAAATTCAAGACAGATGGAACTGCAGCCAAAGTACAGAGACGTACAGGCCGGCCAAGAAAACTAACACCCAGGCAGGAGCGGCTTGGAATGAGAAAAGTTGAGGAAAATCGGCATGCAAGTGCACAACAGGTATCTAAGGAAGTAGAGACTGAAATTGGAGTGAATGTGTCACGTGACACAATATGCCGTACAGTGCAGCGGAATGGCATGCATGGGTGTCGTCCCCGAAGGAAGCCTCTCCTAAAGCCCAGTCACAAAAAAGCCCGTCTAGAGTTCGCCAGGGCACATGCTGAAAAGGACGAAGGCTACTGGGACTCTATACTCTGGAGTGATGAGACCAAAATCAATCTTTTTGGAACTGATGGCTTCAAAACAGTCTGGCGTCGCAAGGGTGAGGAGTACAAGGAAAAATGCATGGTGCCCACAGTGAAACATGGAGGGGGTAGTGTTCTTATGTGGGGTTGCATGAGTGCTGCGGGTGTTGGAGAACTGCATTTCATTGATGGCATCATGAATTCTCAAATGTACTGCTCTATACTGAAAGCTAAGATGCTTCTATCACTTCGGGCCGTTGGTCGTCGTGCCATTTTTCAACATGACAATGACCCAAAACACACATCTAAGGCCACTGCTGACTTTCTGAAGAGGAACAGGGTGAGAGTGATTCCATGGCCAAGTATGTCACCTGATCTGAACCCTATAGAGCATCTTTGGGGAATACTGAAGAGGCAGGTTGAGCATCACTCTCCATCCAACATCCAGGCTCTGAAAGATGTCATCCTTGAAGAATGGAAAAAGATTGATGTAGCCAAATGTTGTCAACTTGTGCACTCCATGCCAAGGAGACTTGGGGCTGTCATTGCAAATAATGGAGGCCATGCAAAGTACTAAATGTACTGGATGTAATTGAGTTTGTTGTGGGGTGTACTCACTTTTGCTCCACCCCACTTTCACGGAAACAGAAAAATATGTAATTTAAGGCATCTTTTCACCTTTCTGCTTGAGTTATAATGTAAGAACATAGTGCAATAAACATCAAGGAACTGTTTGGGACATATTGTTTGTGTTAATTTTAATACTGTGAAAAATGTCGTTTTTCGGGGGGGGGTGTACTCATTATTGCATTGCACTGTATATGAAGCGAAGATTCAGACGCACCGTCAACTAAAACCGCCACATATTAAGCGTGTGCCGTGTCTGTGTTAATCGATGTGTTTATCGGCAGGACGGAAAATACCGAAGAATTCCGAATCATATCATGTACGAGTCAGGCTGTCGGTTTTTTCACTACTGCGCATGCATATAACGCATCTCGCTGAATAGCGCGGTAATCACGTGTAGTATTGGACCAGGTGGGTGGAGCACAGAAGCACGGCAGGCCAGAACTGAGTTCTCAATGAACTATTGATTGCTAGCTTTTCAGCCTTTTATCACTTCCCAGCCGTGCAAGCACACACACGCGTGTTCTGGTTGGGGAGAGAGAGCTCCCTTTCTCTGCTCTCCTCTCCTTTTAAAGGGCGCGGTCACTGGGGAAGACACACAAACACAGGTTAATCTCCATCAGGTGCAATGATTCCACCACTTACCTTCCCTGACTCCGCCCTCCATTCACAGACCGACGCTTGGCCACGCCCCCGCTGCCACATCACGTTATCAAATTCAATAGATGTGGCCACATTATCGCCCATTTAAACACGTGTTTTTGTTGTTGTTTACATTTACATCTGCCAAAGCTACGTTACGATGTGGAATTTTCTGAAAGGTGTACAGAAACCGCCAGAGACGGGGACAAAGCGACCTCGGTCTGAAGAGGAGAAATGACAAAGGACTTATAAGCAAGCGTGGGAGCAGGGTCGGCTTCGGCTGCGATACGATTTTTATGGAATAAAAAATTTTTTTCAAGTTGATTCCTCGTCAATATGAAGCTCCGAATGCTTTCTCTCTCAGAAATGGTTAAATACAGAAAGCATGTTGGACATATTTTGGGTGCTATAGTCATGATAGTCAGTATATTTGTTTTCAATACTCATACACCAAGTTGCCAAGTTTTCCAATAGATTATTATTTGTTGCTATTATATTATGGTGCTCTGTGTTGTTCTCATTTATGTATTTAACAGCAGTATCAAAATACTCGGGTCTTGAAATAAATGCACATTAGTCATGAACAATGGTAACGACTCTCTTTTGTGTTATTTTTGACAGAAGTAAAATTCATACATGAACAAATTTTGGCGAGTTGATTTTCTGTTTGGCGAGTTACTTTGGAAGGGAACTAGTCCGGCTGGCTGGTGAAAAAATATATGAATTTCTAGGCCTGTATATATATATATATATATATATATATATATATATATATATATAAAAAAGGGTTTTTTTTCCCCCACTGACAATGTAAATGTAATTCATGTAAAATAAAACTTTTGCACAATACCGTATGTGGCAAAATTATTGACACACCTAAAAAATATTATTTTTAACTGTAAACGTAATAAACTACTTTTCCTTTTCAGTTGTTGCATTGAATGGAACATGTTTTGTACCTGTTTGACGCTGAAGGAACACTGATGTTGTATTAAAGCAACACTACATGCACCTTCTCAGTGAAGATACAGATTGTACAAGAGCACAGATGATGGACTGGACTGTAGCCAGAAGCGCACACAGCTACAGGGGAACATGCAGTTTACTCTATTAATGCAGACAGTGGGTTGAATCTGACCAAACATCAGGTTACACACCTGAGATCCATCACTCTTTACACCGAGAGGGGAGAAAACACCCCAGACCTGCTCTCAACACAAACAATGCAGATGGAACAAAAACACCATAATTAAAACACACTTAAAACCAGTGTGTGTGTGTGTGTGTGTGTAGGATGTGCACTGGAGGGTGCCAATAATTCTGGCGTTGGGTGCATTTGGTCAGACGGCAGTAGCTGAGTGCACATTACTAATGAGTGCTGAGGAATTTCACATTTTAACTGACACACGATAAATAATCAGTGAAAAGCTCTGTGTGTGTCTGTGTGTGTCCCCGTGTGTGTGTCCCCCGTGTGTGTGTCCTTGTGTGTCCCTGTCTATGTGTGTCCCCGTCTGTGTGTGTGTGTGCCCCTGTGTCCCCCCCCGTGTGTGTGCCCCTGTGTCCCCCCCCCGTGTGTGTGCCCCTGTGTCCCCCCCCCGTGTGTGTGCCCCTGTGTCCCCCCCCGTGTGTGTGCCCCTGTGTCCCCCCCCCGTGTGTGTGCCCCTGTGTCCCCCCCCGTGTGTGTGCCCCTGTGTGCATGTCCCTGTCTGTGTGTGTGTCCCCGTGTGTGTGTGTCCCCCCCATGTGTGTGTGCCCCTGTGTGCATGTCCCTGTCTGTGTGTGTGTGTGTCCCTGTGTGTGTCCCCCTGTGTGTGTGTGCATGTCCCTGTCTGTGTGTGTGTCCCCCCGTGTGTGTGTGTGTGCCCGTGTGCATGTCCCTGTCTGTGTGTGTGTGTCCCCCTGTGTGTGTGTGCCCCTGTGTGTATGTCCCTGTCTGTGTGTGTGTGTCCCCCTGTGTGTGTGTGCCCCTGTGTGTATGTCCCTGTCTGTGTGTGTGTGTCCCCCTGTGTGTGTGTGCCCCTGTGTGCATGTCCCTGTCTGTGTGTGTGTCCCCCTGTGTGTGTGTGTGTGCCCCTGTGTGCATGTCCCTGTCTGTGTGTGTGTCCCTGTGTGTGTGTGTGTGTGTGTCGCACATCCCCCACGTCCTCTGCAAGGCTTCAAACTCGCACGTGCCAAATCAAATCCGGTGTTCTACTCACGGTGCTCAGAGGCGCGCGCTCCTCCGGCCCGTCCCCGCGGCTTCCGGTTTAATCTTCCATCGCGTCTAATCAGCCTGAGCGCGCGCGCTGCACACCGAGCGCTCGGAATCAGAACCCGGCCCGGGGTCACCGAGCTCCATCATCACGCACGCGCCGCCGAGCCCCGCCCCCTTTCCCCGACGCTTTCGCTCTCCAGGAAGTGCAGGTGCTGCTTTCAGATTAGCCGCCGCGTGCTAGCTGCTGCCCTGCGGCATCGCGTCCGCCATATTGGAAAGGTCTTCAGGAACCTTCTGTCAACTTAAAAGCGGCGTAAATTCAGAACACTGGTTCGAACGGATCGAATCTCTTCATCCCTGTCGCAGGAGATGTTCTTGTAGCTAGGCTTGTAAACACACCAGCTATTAATTATTTTAATTCATGTCGTAGAAATATCGATATCTCCACCCCACGTCACTGAGATCCTCAATCACACACCTGTGGCCCCTTCAGCGTGGCCCCTGGAAACATGCATGTAGTGGATCGATAATAATAATAATAAGTTCAATTTATATAGCGCCTTTCGCAAACCCAAGGACGCTTTACAAAAGAGTTACCACCAAAAAAAAAACAACTAGGAAGAATAGTGTGAGGTAAAGAGGAAAGTTTTCAGGTTAGCGTTGAAGGAAGAGAGAGTGGAACAGTCACGAAGCGATTGTGGTAACGAGTTCCAAAGTTTAGGAGCAGCAGCACTGAATGATCTGCCACCCATAGATCCAGTTTAAACCGTGGAACAGTCAGAAGTCCACAGACAGAAGATCTGAGGGAGCGGGAGGGACAGGACAAATGAATTAGCTAACAGAGATAGGAAGGGGCGAGACCATGAAGAGCTTTATAGTTTAAAAGCAAGATTTTGTATTTGATCCGAGCGATAACTGGCAACCAGTGCAGTTGCTGTAAAACAGGAGTGATGTGAGCAGTGCGCTTGGTGAGTGTGAGGACTCGAGCTGCTGAGTTTTGGATGGACTGCAGGCGATTGAGCAATGTGGCAGGGAGACCATCTCATCTCATTATCTCTAGCCGCTTTATCCTTCTACGGGGTCGCAGGCGAGCTGGATCCTATCCCAGCTGACTACGGGTGAAAGGCGGGGTTCACCCTGGACAAGTCGCCAGGTCATCACAGGGCTGACACATAGACACAGACAACCATTCACACTCACATTCACACCTATGCTCAATTTAGAGTCACCAGTTAACCTAACCTGCATGTCTTTGGACTGTGGGGGAAACCGGAGCACCCAGAGGAAACCCACGCGGACACGGGGAGAACATGCAAACTCCACACAGAAAGGCCCTCGCTGGCCACGGGGCTCGAACCCGGACCTTCTTGCTGTGAGGCAACAGCGCTAACCACTACACCACCGTGCCACAGGGAGACCATAAAAGAGAGAATTGCAATAGTCAAGACGAGAAAAAATAAATGCATTGACCAACATATTGGCATCAGTTTCCAAAAGAAAAGGGCGGAGACGAGCAATATTGCGGAGGTGAAAGAAAGCATTCTTAGTAATTAGTTTAAGATGGGGTTCAAATGTAAGGGTTGAGTCAAAGATAACTCCAAGGTTTTTTATAACTTGGGAAGGATGAATAGACACACCATCAACATCAATAGTAAAACTGGAGAAATTCTGAGCCTGTCTTTTGGTACCTACTAATAGAACCTCTGTTTTGCCAGCATTAAGTTTAAGGCAGTTCTTATGCAGCCATTGCTTAAGGTCAGTGATGCAAGTCCTTAGCAGCTGAACAGAGGCTATGGAAGGGGTGATAGTGATGTAGATATGAATGTCATCAGCATAACAATGAAAGTTAAGGCCATGGTTACGAATAATCTGGCCTATAGGAGAAACATATAATGTAAAAAGAAGGGGACCAAGGACAGAACCCTGAGGCACACCTTGAGCAACAGTAGCAGTGGATGATTTATGAATACCAATAGAAATAAACTGTTGCCTGTTTGCTAGATATGACTGAAACCAGGATAAAGCTAAGCCAGTAATACCAAAAGAAGACAGTCTGGAAATGAGTCTCTCATGATGTACGGTGTCAAAGGCAGCTGTGAGGTCCAAGAGAACAAGGACATTGAGATGACCAGCATCAGTTGAGAGCAGGAGGTCATTAACAACTCTTAAGAGAGCAGATTCAGTGCTGTGCAGATTGCGAAAGCCTGACTGAAAGGGTTCATAGAGATCATTTTGAGCAAGGAAAGTATGAAGCTGAGAGGCTACAACTCGTTCCATTACTTTAGCTAGAAAAGGGAGATTAGAAACGGGTCTGTAATTGGACAGTGAAAGAGAATCTAGACCAGGTTTCTTTAGTATTGGTGTAACTGAAGCGATTTTGAGGGAGATGGGAACAGTGCCTAAAGCAAAACACTGATTAATCATATGAGCAATATAAGGGGAGATAGCAGATACACAAGATTTAAGAAGTGCAGTGGGTGCCGGGTCCAGCAGACATGAGGAGGAGGAGGACTTAGTTATAATTTCCGATACTTTAAAAGAATCAACAGGAGAGAAAGCAGAGAGACAGCAGTCAGCTTTATGAGAAAGAGCTACTTGCGGGACAGAAGAATGAATTTCAGAATGAAAGTGTTGGTAAATACTGTCAATTTTATCCTTGAAAAAATCCAAAAAAGCCTGACACTGAGCAGGAGAACTGGGAGTGGTCGAGGAAGGAGGCTGAAGAAGTTTATTTATTGTATTAAACAGAGTTTTGGGTCTGTAGTTGCCGCTCTTAATGATGTTAGCATAGTAGGAGGATCGAGCAGCATTAAGAGCATCCTTATACTTTGCGATGTGTTCAGAGAAGAGTGAAAGATGAATAGTGAGGCCATTTTTCTTATAAAGGCACTCTAGCCGCCTTCCCTTGGCCTTCATGGCCCTGAGCTCAGAGGTGAACCGAGAGGCGCGACTCGTGGAGACCTGTCTAGTTTTAAGGGGAGCGAAAGTGTTAAGTGTGTTAGATATAGTATTATTGTAAATAGAAACCGTATCATCAGGAGAGGAAACCTCAGCACATTTACAAAAAGAAGAGGAGAGAGGCAGAGAAAGAATGCACATCAATAGAAGAAAGATTACGGAAAGAGACAGTAGAACGCAGAGGAAGTTTAGAAGAAGGCACACTGAGACAACACTCAATCAACCTGATCAGTAAAACCTCCATCAGAACCCGATACAGATACAATTTTTACACCAGTAGAGCGAAGCGAGTCAAGTATATGACCAGGATTATGTGTGGGAGAGTCAACATGCTGAGTTCAACCAAAACATTCAAAGACAGTCATGAGCTCCTCAGTAAGGGAACAACTAATATCAACATGAATATTAAAGTCACCCAGAAGAATGACGGCAGGACAGACAGATGAGGCTACAGTTAGCAGTTCATTCAGTTCAGACAGAAAGAGAGATGGCGATGATTTGGGAGGTCGATAGATTAAGAGCAGCAACATCGGTGTGGGAGTGGAGGTTTTCAAAGCCAGATATTCACAGGATGTTACATCATGAAAAACAATCTCTTTAAGCTTCAAACTACATCAGAAAACTGCAGCGAGACCTCCACCCTTCCCTGTGAGACGGGGCTTTGATATGTGTGTGTATCCAGCTGGTGAAGACATATTTAAATGTAGATAGTCCTCGGCCTGTTGCCATGTTTCCACCAGCAGAAGTATGTCCAGGGTCTTTTGGATAATTAGGTCATTAATGAGTGATGCTTTGTTGGTGATGGAGTTTAAAAGGCCAATCTTCACAGGAAACACAGGTGACAATCCAGAGACAGCAGAACATTGCAGTTTCCCAAGTGAGCGAAGAACACCGTGATTAACTCCATGAGCGTTCTTGTTGACCGTGGCAATCTGATTGTGAGTCCATATGATGGGTATGGAAGACTCCGAAGCATAATGAGCAATCGGAGAGCGCAGAGAGCGGTGAATATACCGAGGGTGGCGCGCGATTCCAATAGAGCGGCACAGATTAAATACCGCGGAATCCAAGCGGTGCCACGCACTAAAGCTTTTTAATTCCTCCGGCGAGTAGGTGTAAAACATGGGTAAAAGCCGGGCCACAAAACCAACACCCAGACCCACAGTCACAATCTAAAAACAGATGGACAGACACAGTCCAATGTAAGGTGCAAAGCCACCTTAGCCCAACACCGCTCATAAACATAGCCAAAACACCAGCGGTTCCACCCAGAGTACAGTGCAGGGAAGCAATTTGACTAACCAGCACATAAAAATAGCGTAGTGAACGGTGGAAACTCACTCACCACTGCTGAAGTCAAGCGGGTGGAAAGAAAGCGAAGGCTCGCAGGCGGGTTAGCTAAAGGTGATTGCAAAAAGCCAGTGTCAAAACCAAGCAAGAAGAGTCCAAAATTAACCAAAAAGAGAAAAAAATGGATAATACGTTGCCAAAAAATCAGAAGCACAGATTAAAGAGAAAAAAAGAAGAAAGAAAAAACACCGGGGAGAAGAGGCAGCAAACTCGCGCACTACGTACTCTCAACCGGAAACACCGGTTAGGTGTTAAGTGAAAGGGTCATCGTGGTCCAGTTATGGGCCTTAAATCTTCTTAAAGGTCACGATGTCCACATTTACAGGTGAGAAACTGGACATATCGAAGCTTATAAAGCTGTACGGTTTCCCCAGGGACGGTGTACTGACCTCACCAAACTAAACATTTAAACAAACGTAGACGTTACACAGGATGAGATATTAACAAGGACTCAGTTTTAGCTTCAATCATTGTTTACATAAAGACCTACAGAAGTAGAGAAGTTTATCTTGAAAGCCATTAAAATTTCCTTTAACAAAAACAGGATGAATTTAGGGTTCGAGGCCGAGTGTTAGAGAAGCGATAGGGTTCGTAATCATCCGCGTGTTTCATGCTCTTTAATATTAATAGAAGTTTGAAAACGACATTTTTATACCTTCAGCAGCATCATGTAACACATTTACATAAAGGAACAAGACTAAGTGGGGATGTAAACTTTTGAGCATATTAATAAACAACTATTTGTAATAGTTAAGATTTGTTTGAGATGCATTCTAGGAAAACTGAGCTGCAGTGGAACTAAAGAGACAACTGGAAATATCAGTATGAGGAGTTGAAAGGGCAATAAAACTACAACCACGGTGAAGTTCGAGACGTGAACGAAGCTCATCCTCAGATTTCCAATCGAACTGCGGCTTTCTGCAGCTCTGTGCTCCTCCTGATCGCTCACCAACACCGAGCCCTGGCTACATTTCACCCTGAACAAACAGACTTGAGAAAAAGGATGCTGTCTGTGATGGAATTTTATAAAGTGAGAAATATCATGAATGTGTAAAAAATTAACAGATCAGAAATGTTGTGAGATTATTATACATACAGGACACTTTTACAATGGAATAAAAACATGTTCTATTCCCTTCTAGCGGGTTTCATTCATTTGGTTTGACAGCATGCAATATTGTCATTATATCACTTATCCTATGTGGATTACGTCACTCTACCCAATGGAGAATGAGCACGCAATATTGTTACAATATTGCACGTTGTCCAGACAACTTGATGTCACACGTCAGAGCTCATGTGAAGCTTCAATGACAAAACTTTTCTGCTGTGCATGCACATTTCTTTGTTGGCCGGGAAAGAGGGAACACGAGGCTAATCCAGTGCTACTGCTAGGATTAGTTACATATGCTATAATTAAGCACTAAATAAACAAACTGGGGCGGCACGGTGGTGTAGTGGTTAGCGCTGTCGCCTCACAGCAAGAAGGTCCGGGTTCGGGCCCCGTGGCCGACGAGGGCCTTTCTGTGCGGAGTTTGCATGTTCTCCCCGTGTCCGCGTGGGTTTCCTCTGGGTGCTCCGGTTTCCCCCACAGTCCAAAGACATGCAGGTTAGGTTAACTGGTGACTCTAAATTGAGCGTAGGTGTGAATGTGAGTGTGAATGGTTGTCTGTGTCTATGTGTCAGCCCTGTGATGACCTGGCGACTTGTCCAGGGTGAACCCCGCCTTTCGCCCGTAGTCAGCTGGGATAGGCTCCAGCTTGCCTGCGACCCTGTAGAACAGGATAAAGCGGCTACAGATAATGAGATGAGATGAGATAAACAAACTGAAAACTGAAATTAAAGACACGCTGAACACCAGAGGTGGACAGTAACAAAATACATTTACTTGAGTACTGTTCCTAACCCTCTGGAGTCTAAGTGCCCGCCGGTGGGCAATTTGACACTTCTCCAAAAACACATCTGTAACCCTGTGAGTTTTTGTCATTCAAACATATAAGTGACACCATTAAAAACCTTGAAACTTCTAGTTTTCAAATATATATATATATATATATATATATATATATATATATATATATATGAAATAAATTATATAGCTGGCCCTTTTTAAAGAGAGTGAAAAGAAATCTTTGGATTTTCTGTACTGTCTGACTGCAGCAGCCCCCGAGGCCACACCTATCGCTATTCACATGTAAAGTACCCGGTGCTTGAGTGGCTATTCAGAGGTGAGAGCACGCCCCATTCAGCCAGAAGGCAAAGGCAATGTCCTGCCAGAGCACATGGAAAGTGACGGGGGGTGGGGGCCATCAGAGGTGTTTCACGCCCATCTAATTAGTATTCGACTAACAGAGACACTGGCTTGACATACAATTACTTTTTTACATTTTGTATGGAAACAACAAAACATTTCTAAATGCTCTTTTTACTTTTATGCAGCCAACACTTTTGTTTACAAGGTTCAAACTTCAAAAGTCTTGGCTAGATATATTTGTGTGTTTTCTTGCACTGTTTGAAGACCTCTAAAACCTGTTTTTTGTACAGTTGTGTTTACACTCAATTTAAATAAAACGTGTTTGTATTACATTCACTTTACTTTCATATTATTTTTTGTTAGGCTTTTCAGAATACAACCATATGTGCCACTTTTGCATAGATGTTTACAGTTAGTTGAAATACTTGAAAATGTCAGGGTGTTGCAAACAGCCTCAAAGTCTCTGAAAGGCCTTAGACTCCAGAGGGCTAAGTACACTTTTTGAGTATTTGTACTTTACTTGAGTATTTTTTTAAACTTATGACTTTAACTTCACTACATTTGAAAGGCAAATATACTTTTTACTCCACTACATTTCTATCAAGGTCCTCGTTACTACGAAGCAGCTTAGAAACTGGATGCTTTTTTCTTTTCCTTTCTAAATGTGATTGTTTTTTTTTCCCCAGGTGACACCGAGACAGTCCATCAGTAATCATAAGAGTCATGTCCATAGACTGTATAAAATCAAGTTCAATCATTTCTCAGCAGCATTATTTAACACGATTAGTTGATGGCAGGATGGAAGGAGGCAGTTCTTCTGGAGAATGCACGCACCCATGGCCCATGAACCCATGTTTGCAGTTGTCATGAACAGTTTTGCACTCAAGTTTCCATCAATGAAGAGTTTATAACATCAACAAAACTGACTTCATGTTAAAACTGTTAATGTTATAGTCAGGCTGTCTGTTGTTGCCCAAATGAGGATGGGTTCCCTTTTGAGTCGGGTTCCTCTCGAGGTTTCTTCCTCATGTCGTCTGAGGGAGTTTTTCCTTGCCACCGTCGCCACAGGCTTCATCATTGGGGATAGATTAGGGATAAAATTAGCTCATGTTTTAAGTCGTTCAAATTCTGTAAAGCTGCTTTGGAACAATATCTGTTGTTAAAAGCGCTATACAAACAAACTTAACTTGACATGTTTCAGTTTTCTCAAAGGATTAAATATTTGTTTCATTTTAAATGTTTGCTTTGTTTGCCTAAAACTAACCACATCACGGCCTACAAAAACTCGACGCAAATGTTTCATTCCAAGAGAAAGCTTGCAGTGAAGTTGTCTGTGCTTTTAGAGCTAGTGATAATATTGCAATAGCTGTGCAGTCTGGTTAGTCAAAGGACTTTCTATGGATTTGCCCACCAAGTTGCCGTAGCCTTGTCCATGGCTAATGATAACAAATAGTTAGTTAACTTGGACACTGTTAGTTAGCATGTAAAAATGGAGTTACACTAACATGAATAATGTTAATTTATCTGAAGTCCTTTCAGAAATATGTTTTAGCATAATCTTGCCAAATAAACAGAATGTAGAAATCTTTCTTTTCTAGTAACGCTAGCTACCCAATATGATTTTAAGTTTGAAGAGTTTGCGAGCGTGTCAGGTGGAGCTTCACTGACTAGCTAGCTTAACGTTAAACCACCATAATGGTACAACAGTCAGTTGCTTCAGAGGTATTAGGTTTCGTAAGCGTTGTGGCAATAATACAACAATGCACCGACAGAAAATGTACTTTTGATACTTAAGTACTTTAACTTAAGTAAAAATTTGACTGGAGAACTTTCACTTGTACTGGAGTAACATTTGACCAGCGGGATCTGAACTTTAACTTGAGTAATGAAGTTGGGTTCTTTGCCCACCTCTGCTGAACACCCAAAAGGCTACCAAAACTTCATTACACACGCAGATTTACAAGAGAAAAACTGGAAAAGACACACACCAGAGATGTAAAAGTTCCACACTAGTGAGTGACTGTGACAATTTGAAAACAAAAATGGCCGTGAGGTTTGCTTTGTTAAAAACAGAAGATTTTGAAAGGATTTTGGCTGCCAGGTCGCTCCGTTGTGTGTAGCTGTCGATGCGGATTTTAAATGTAACTCAGTAAATTACACAGGGAAATGAATACTGAAGTCTGAGTGAAAAATACTGTGGTGAGCATGCAGTGTGGAAGAAGAGTCCGGAGACAGAAATCTTCGTTTCTTGGTTGTTAGCCTGTGTGACGCGCTCTCAATAGCACTGGCTTGACTGTGCTAGCGTTGGCCTTTACCAACACTACTGATGAATGTTACACTGACTGGAAGGTGAGAATGCTGATATGAGTGTATGTATAATAATAATAGCTTTTTTTGTGGTCTATCAGATATATTCCATTCAGCTACTCATCTTCGACTTGTTCAGTATCATGCTCGCTGAATGAAATACATCTGATAGACCATGGAAAAAAAAACAGCCATTATTATATAAATACACATCTACCTCCTCATCATGCGAACGTCAGTTAATGGTATACGACCCTGAGAGCTGTGAAGGAGTTTGACCATGAAAACTGTCCTGTAGAGCTGTCCCACCCCCTGCATGAGACAGTGGGGTCACATCAGAGCACCTTCAGTGGGAGACTGAGGCCACCGAGGAGCACCACAGAAGGTCAGGAGGCACAGTGGTGTAGTGGTTAGCACTGTCGCCTCACAGCAAGAAGGTCCTGGGTTCGAGCCCAGTGGCTGACGGGGGCCTTTCGGTGTGGAGTTTGCATGTTCTCCCTGTGTCTGCGTGGGTTTCCTCCCACAGTCCAAAGCCATGCAGTTAGGTTAACATGAGGTAGCCTTGGGTTGAAGTGCTCTTGAGCAAGGTACCCGACCCCTAACTGCTCCCCGGGCGCTGTAGCGTGGCTGCCCGCTGCTCTGGGCATGTGTTCACTGCTTCAGATGGGTCAAATGCAGAGAATGAATCTCACTGTGCACATGACCAATCCTACCAGTAGCCATCAAACTATAACTCCTCCCCCTTCTGCATGATGGGCAGCTGATTAATCACGACAGGAATGCCTACATCATGTACAATATTCTGAGTGGCCATGTGCAATTGTTTTTCACAACACCAAGTGCAATATTTTCTTTCACCATCATCTCTAGTCGCTTTTGATTTTCTAATCCCCCTTATGTAACTATTACATATTTAATAAGTTTTTCGATTAGGCCCAGTTTAGGCATTTATTTCTTGCACAGTTCTTATTACATAGTTTTTCCTCCTCCAGCTTTTACTGCTGCACTTTAACTTGTACTGTATCGGTATGGAGCAGCTTCTGGCACAAGAATTTCCCTCAGGATTAATAAAGTTTTATCTTCTTCAGAGTCCTCAAAACATTCACCTCAGCAGCGCTGAAAAACCTTTCCACCGCGAGTGACTGATCATGATGGCAGTATTTATGTGGTTAATAACAAGCTCTGAGGATCACTTTAAAATAAATAAATACCAATCAAAATCACTTCACCCTGCGTCCACACACTTGTGTTTAATTCAAAAGTTCTGTTCAGTTTAAATAAAAAACAGTAAAACCGGGGCGGCACGGTGGTGTAGTGGTTAGCGCTGTCGCCTCACAGCAAGAAGGTCTGGGTTCGAGCCCCGTGGCCGGCGAGGGCCTTTCTGTGCGGAGTTTGCATGTTCTCCCCGTGTCCGCGTGGGTTTCCTCCGGGTGCTCCGGTTTCCCCCACAGTCCAAAGACATGCAGGTTAGGTTAACTGGTGACTCTAAATTGAGCGTAGGTGTGAATGTGAATGGTTGTCTGTGTCTATGTGTCAGCCCTGTGATGACCTGGCGACTTGTCCAGGGTGAACCCCGCCTTTCGCCCGTAGTCAGCTGGGATAGGATCCAGCTCGCCTGCGACCCTGTAGAACAGGATAAAGCGGCTAGAGATAATGAGATGAGAAAAAAAAAAAAAAGTTATATTCATTAAAATCACCCAGAGGCCAAGGGGTGCACCAACTTTTGCACCCTACAACACCATTCGTAGAGATTTCTGAGGCAGTAGGAAAGTTAACAAGGGTGCATGCTAAATCATGTGGATTATAGATTTAAAAATAAATTGAATAAAAGAAATAAAAAAAAACCCACTGGTGACAGTTTATTTCCCCTCATTTTTATTCAGTTCAAAGTGTACAATTACAAAGGCATTTCTACAGTCAGATTCTTCACTAAAACACACACACCACACACACACACACACACCACACACTATTTACACAATCAGCAGTGCTGAGAAACAGGGAAAGGTCCGACGTGTTCAAATGTGCATCATCATCACACACACGAGTCACATGTGAGTTAAAGGACCCTAGTGTGAACCCCCCCATAGTACAGGATGTTTTTTTTTAATATATAAAAAACACCTCGGATTTAACAACTAAAACGCTTTAAAGAGCGCCGAGAGTTTGAACAGAAACCGTTCAGTTTCTCCACACTGACTAACGGGCAGAGAGAAAACGAAGAGCATCGTCTAAATAAATAAATACCTCAGCAGTCACTCGCTCCTCACAGGCATCGTCACCACGAACACTCGCGGCTCATCGTCGTGCCTTTCAGAATGATCACTTACTCCAGACCTCAGAGTCAGCGACGTGGTTCGAATCAAATGAATCAGAATCAATTCAACATTCAAGAGTCTATAGAGGAGGATTCACCAGGAGCGATACATATTGCACTTTATTTGTTTAAAAAAAAAAAAAACCAACACCCTTCTACACCCAATACATTCACCACAACTCCAGATTATCTGTATTTGCAAATCCAGGATTCTCTCGGATCCTCCAGTACGTTCCATTAGAGATCCAAACCTCTCGTCCTGCAGCGTCCTCAGTTTTCCTGGGAAAAGAAACATTTTTTTGGAGATTTTAAAAATACCATTACTGTATAAAGCAGCAGCTGCCAGGTTAACATTAGCTAGATTTCCATAATGCATCTCAGAGCTGCACAGGAAAATATTAATTACAACCCATTCACAAATTATTCGCTCTTTTTAAACGACTTCACCAAAAGGACTCACAAACATGAGGTCAGTAAGTTTACGCAAGATAGAAAAGTCACTCACAAGGTGTGGTGTGTGGTAAAACTAACCAACTAACACCCATCACCTCACAGCGCAAAGGTTCTGAGTTTGAACCTCATGGCCCACGGGGGGATGGGTTCATGTTTGGACTTTGCATGTTCTCTCCTTACATCTGTGTGGGTTTCCTCCAGGTCCTCTGGTTTCCTCCCACAGTCCAAATGCATGTGGATTTGGTCAACTGGCTACTCCAAATCCCCCCAAGGTGTGAATGTGATGCTGTTAATCTCTGATAGATTGGTGATGTGCCCAAGGTGAACCCCGCCCCTCACCCAGAGTCAGCTGGGACTGGCTCCGCCTTCCCCCACAACCCTGATGGATAAGTGGTGTAAATAATGGATGACTGGATGAAATAATGACTGCATTAAAGCCAGACGGCCTTTCGATTTCATAGTCAGTGAAATTTAGTTGCGTCTGAAATGGTGATTGTGATATCTGTTTATTTCTGTAATATCACAAAATATATCAGGCCATTCTGTGGCTGGGAAGTTATTTAATTTGAGGAGATTAAAGCAAATAATGCGCATGAAATCGCTCGCTTGGTGCAGTCAAGCAGACAGAGGAAGTCCGTGTGCGCATGCGCAGGTTTATCATCATCTTTTGGGTTTTATGGCAGCTGGCATCCACAGTGTTGCGTTACTGCCATCTACAGGTTTCCCTTTGAGTGTGCACTGACAGTTCCATCATTCTGTCGCTAAACGAACAGCTGATCACACCGAGGTGCTCGCTGAGCGCCCATATTTATTAGTTTGGTCCTGCGTTTCCTTTCCTTCGTATAGAACATACCGTCTTTTCTTCTCACTTTCTTTCCGTTACTGTAGTCGCTCTTTCACGTTTCATTCGCACACTCACGTCCTCCATTTTTCTCTCCTGTTTCAAATTTGTATCCCACAATGCTTTGCGTGAACGGGGAAAGCCCACCACGTGATGCATGACATATCTTGTATTGGGTCATGGTGAAGCAGGAAAAAAATAGAGAATTTAGGGCCATGTGGAGAAATTCATTAATTATTCTATTAAAAAAATAATAATAATAATAATAAAAAAAAAAAAAAAAAAAAAAAACACACTAATAAAACTGGGAGGTCTGATTCGAACGCAGTAGCTTTCGGTCACTAAACAAAAGTAATTGGGTGTCAGGAAAATTATTTATGCCCTACACGTGAAATCTGAAAGGCAGTACAGCTGGTACGATCTGGTGTCGAATGACGCATCAGTGATCTCACACAGGAAGCTGTGACGTACTGATTATCTGAAGATCACAGAGTCATCGCAAGATTCAGCAGAATCGGACGGCTCAGGCTCTCATTCAGCTCACGCTGAAGTTCACACAGGATTTTAGCTCAAACCTGTGACTCTGAATATACCAGAGACGGCCACAAGCGCCAGCAACTGGTGATTTTCTCCACCTACACAGACTGTCTGCGCCGACTACTCGATCCAGGAAAAAAAAAAAGTAATTTGCCTTTCAATGTTCAAGCGATTTATATTGTCTCCACTACCCAGAATTTGCTGCAAATCCAATTATTCCACCATGAAATTGTCTTTGATTCGGGTCTAGCAAGACCAGAAGCGACACCATTTGTTGATCGATTTTTGCGCTCCGATTAGCTGAGCTGGACCACATGACCCTGCTGCTTCGTATGTAATGTTACAGAGCATTTTACAGGGAAATGGTTAATTTATTAGCCGAGTGCACACCAGAAGGCATGCAAACTTCAAAATTTTCAGGGGGCCACGCCCCCCGACCCCCCAAGCATTAGTGCACCTTCGGTATTCCAGAGCTGCCCTTTTTTTTTTTTTAAAGCCAGCTACTTCAGACTTTCTGGAGAACCCTACTCCTCCACATGAGGCTCACCTGAAGAAACGAGGGATGTGTTCCTCTCCTCTCTTCGCCAGTTCCTTCCTCCGTTCCCTCTGTTTCTCCTCCACCTCGTCCTTACGCTTATCTGCTTCAGCCACTTTACCCTCCTCAAGAAGCCTGGAGGGAATGCATCAAGATTTTAGATTTATTAGGACTTTTTTGAGCAGTATTCTTAACTTATTCCCTTTACAAATCGTTTACAGCAGGAAGCCCACGCTGCTACGGCATAATGATTTCGAACCCTGCAGTGGTGCTCTGATCAGCACTGAGGCACAGGAGCAATCTGAACATCAGGCTTTGGCCTGAACTGTGAGGACACACACTGGGCTGATACAAGTACACACCTCTGGTCTGGGCGGAACCGCGTGTCTGTAGGCGGCAGGACGTCCTTCAGTTCTGGTGTGAGCTCGTTAAGTTCTCTGGCGTAACGAGAGAACCCGTAATACTCAAAATAATCTTCAGGCTGAGGATCTGTAGAGTACAGAGGAACAGGAAACATGACGGATTAACAAAGGGTTTAACAAGAAAGAACACGGAGATTAGTGTGTACACACTACAGGTCAAACTTGACCATCCTCACAAAACAGCAGCTGTTGCTATAGAAGCGAGAACGTATCTGAATCCCCCAGTGCTGTGGCGTGATAGAAATGACACTCACTGGGTTTCCAGAGGCATTGTGGGTTGGGTAGAGTGTCACAGAAGATGCCTTCGTGCCACGAGCCACCGAAACGATGCACCACGTTCCCTGACTGATCCAGAACCACACCCTGGACCTCGTTTTTTTCTCCAGCACCATAGCGAGACTAGAGAAATCACAGCAACAAAAAAAAGTCAGCACTAACTGACAAGTTGCTCTTACCAGTGCGCTTGTGAGGAGTTGTGAATGTATATTTATATATATAAAAAAAAAAAAAAAAAAAAAAAAAAAAAGGTTTTTACACAAACACACCTTAACGAAGGTTATTTTGCAGGAGCAGACGTCACTGTTGAGGTTTCGGATCACGACGTCACCGTAGTGCTCGAGCCACCGCTGCTGACTGAACACATTGTGGATGCAGGTCACCGCTTTATTCCACTCGTAATGATCTCCAGATCTGTAACGAGCACAGAGGAATTCACAGTCAGACATCTCTCTCTCTCTCTCTCTCTGTCACTCAGAATTTTACACCAAGAGATCAAAGTCCCGCCCACTTGCTTCCTATAACCTCAGCAGATCATGTTTGCGATGTTCACCTTGATAAAGTCGCCCAAGGTGATACTAACCACCAACAAAAATCACCATAGCAACAGCTAAACCAGGGCCTGCTGTAAAAACCATAGAAGCAAATAGTCAATTTCTCACTTCGGCAGTGCGACGTTCACCATCCCCGTCGAGACAATCTCCACAGATTTACCCCAGAATTTATTCTTCCATCGCTGATCTACAGGAGGGGGAGAAAAAAAAAAAAAAAAGTCAACACGCTGAGCATCAAAAGGCACATATACATTACTTAAATCAACACACATAGCAACTTTCAAGCCCATACCACTCATAGTTTAAATTCTGCTCCGGAAATAAAACCTAACCCGAAGACTAATCTGAGAAACCAAGTCTGAAAATTTTTCCCATGGAAACATGAAAAATTAATTTCTCAAAGTTTCTTAGTATGACGAGGCACATCTACATCACCTTGTTAACATGTATACCAAGTTTCAAATGCGTATCAGCAGCAGTTTGGGATCTATGCTCCAGAAACAAAAACGTGACCTGATGGGGGGATGGAGTCAAAAGCTTTTTTTTTTTTTTTTTTTTTTTTTTAAATGTAAAAATTTGAAATACTTTTTTCAAAAATCCAAAATAGCAAAAAGGCACCAGTTCACATGTTGCTTGATAGGTGTACAAAGTTTCATGAAGATATCTTCAGTAGTTTTAAAGATACGGCCCGGAAACGAAAACATGACTGGACTGACGGACCCCATTTCTATATCCCCCGTTAAACTTCATTTGGGCGGGGCATAATAAATCAGAGACATCAGTAAGCAAATAGTAATATTCTTAAAAATAACTAAATCCATCACAGGTAAAGCACTCACCTTGCCAAAATGTGAAGTTCTCCGACTCGGCGTGGCACGCAGAAACAGGGGGGTGATGGCTCACCTTTAAAAACACACAGCCAGAATAAATCACAGCTCCAAATACACTGAAATAATCAGCATCTATAATAGCAGCACCTAAACCGGTTACATCTGTTTACACTAATTTACTGCCGATATACAAACACTTCATGCCTTTAAAAATAAAATAAAGTCACATGATCAGGGATAAAAGTAACTGAGGTCATGTACAGAAACATCATTCACTCCATAGTGCACTAGGTAGGGAACATTTAACATGGAAATAAAATATCTGGCAACATAAATGCAGAATATACTCCTGATATCCCACAATGCACTGCAATTAAAAAATTATACTGATCATATTCTTATTGCACGTTTTGTGTGTTGTGTCCATTTACTTTTCCAGTGATGAGGGGTTTTTTTGGTATATCTGACCTTTTAACATCGGTCCATGGACAACAGATGCAAAATAGCCATTTTGTCCAATTCTGCCACATTTGCATTTTATCTTTATTAACGTGCGCTGTCCATGTCAAATAAACCTTCAATAATGTTTTTCAAAAGGAAAAAGAGCATGCACCCATCATGCACGCTGCAGTTTGTAGGACAGAGTGAAGAGGCAGTCGGGGGTACAGAGGGAGCATTCGAGTGAGCCGTACCTGCTCAGCAACGTAGCGGAAGCTGCGATCCTCTCGGACGCTCTCGTAAGTCTCTCCCAGCACTGGGTTAAAGGGCTTGTAGCGATTCCTCCAGGAGGCCCAGGCGTAACCCGAGATGGAGAACACGGCCACGTAAACCTGGAACACACAAAATAAAAATCAGCAGTGCAAATGATTGTGTGTGTTCATGAGAAAACGCAAACATTCTCATCTTCTCATTATCTCTAGCCGCTTTATCCTGTTCTACAGGGTCGCAGGCGAGCTGGATCCTATCCCAGCTGACTACGGGCGAAAGGCGGGGTTCACCCTGGACAAGTCGCCAGGTCATCACAGGGCTGACACATAGACACAGACAACCATTCACACTCACATTCACACCTACGCTCAATTTAGAGTCACCAGTTAACCTAACCTGCATGTCTTTGGACTGTGGGGGAAACCGGAGCACCCGGAGGAAACCCACGCGGACACGGGGAGAACATGCAAACTCCACACAGAAAGGCCCTCGCCGGCCACGGGGCTCGAACCCAGAACCTTCTTGCTGTGAGGCGACAGCGCTAACCACTACACCACCGTGCCGCCCGAAAACGCAAACATTTCCTTTTAAAATGTTGCACCGCAAACGACCGCTCGCTGATCTGGCTCATTTAAAAAAAAAAAAAAAACACACATTTTAGAGGAGTTTGAAAGAAAATGTTTAAGCAGGACACTTCATTTATCAGATCACCAGATCCTCAAAACAGAAGAGCCTTCATGCACCTGAAATAGCTGCACAAGTGTTTTCTCACACACACACACACACACCTTAATCCTCCAAGTTTAGCAAATAAGGTTTTGGTCTTAAAAAAAATCCTAACTACAGAGTGTGGATTCCCCCCCACACAAGTCTGATATGTAAGTCAGGGGGGAATAAAAAAATAAACACACCCGCCTCACCATCGCTGTGAGGACCTTCCAATGACTATTATCGCAGTTAATGCTGTGCCTGCACCTAAACCTCTTATGAAAAGGAAACTTTTTGGCCCCCCTTTATATATTAAAAAAAAAAAAAAAAACCATCAGCAATTTCCTTGTGGGGACTATCCAAATGTCCCCACAAGGTCAAAATTGTCAATTTTACCATCCTTGTGGGGACATCTGGTCCTCAATAGTATATTTAAAAAATTAATTAATTTAAAAAAAAAAGTTAAACCCCCCCCCCCCACAGAATCTTATGAAATTAAACTCAACACTGAATCATCTCGGACATGAATGAATCCTGAATCACAGCAGACTGACACAGAAAATCAACAACAGAATCGTTTATCCATCAGGAATCAGATCCTGTAGAAATCACAAGGAACCGTATATCGGGTCGTACCATTCTCTGGTAGGGGTCGTCGATGCGGCTGGCGATGTCCAGCAGCTCTGAGTACTCGAGCTCCTCACTGACGCGCTGCAGCAAGCTGAGCGGCTCGTTCAGAGCGACGGGCATGGAGACGCGAGACAGGTCCTTCCCGATGTTGTTGTAGAGGATGGTCAGGATACCGATGTGGCTGTTATCAGAGGACTGTGCCGGTAGAACCGTGCGCCGGCCCGTCTCCTTCGGCACGCTGGAAGGAACGTCCGGGGCGCTCGACACGCTCTTTCGGTACGTCATGCTTACCCCCACTGCACCGCGACACAGATTGAGAAAAGGATAAAGAGGAAAGAACGTCGTCAGTTTGGGTTAAAGCTTACAGCAGATCTTTAATATTAATAACCTAATTTATCTAGAACACATTTCTCACATTACAGCAACACAGGAATCGAATACAAATATCTCTGCATGTAAAATCTAACGGATTACTTCCTCCCTCATTAAATCCTGATTAATTAGCGCAGTAATTAAACGCAGTACCATGTCCCTCCTCAGGCTCGGAGTTGCTCGTGGTGATGTCGCTCAGTCCCGACTCATCAGAACCCTCATTTTCTGATAGGCTCTCAGACGCCATCGCCTCCTTTGCGTCGAAATACTCTGCCATGGACTCCGCAACGGACAGCCTGCTGTGCGTCTCACAGCTCTGGCAGGGAGAACGATCACAAACCCATCCGGTGCGTTAACATTTGTAAAACAAGCTGATAATACAGGTTCTAAACGAACACTTCCTCTCCGGGACTCGTCCAATCTCAGCTCAGTTTACAAACCAGAGTGTGTGCGGATCTGATCCATTTACAGCACGATTTCTCAGGAAATCTCAGTGTGCAGCATGTCTGTCATCTCTCTGTACACCAGCCTGCACCCCTTTTTTTTTTAAAGAATGACGTTAAAACACTTTACAGCAGTTTTCTGGACTCTGATTAGTCAGAAGGTGTTGATTAATTCTCTCCAACAGCAGCTCTGACAGTAGTGAGGGAGTTTTTCCTTGCTACAGGCTTGAGCATTGGGGATAGATTAGGGATAAAATTAGTTCACATTTAAAAGGTCACTACAATTCTGTAAAGCTGCTTTGCGACGATGTCGATCGTTAAAAGCGCTATGAAAATAAACTTGACTAGTGCAGGTTTATTATTCATGTTCTCATTCTGATGTGTTCTCGTTTCTATAGCAACAGCGCATTGACAGGGGTGTGTCCAGCAGACATTAAAAAATAAATAAGTAAAATTTAAAGAATGTAATTGTTAAGTTTTCTGGAAGGAGTCCCCAGTGTCAGTGCTGTGTAACAGTCAGCGGTGAAGCTGGAACTAAGTTTTCTGACTCTTCATGACGGAGGAGGAGGAGTTTACACTACAGTCTCTCAGGAACAAAAAACAAGCTGCATTTTTTTGCCTTAGAGAATAAAGAGACTCTGGTGAGGGAACGAGTGTTTATCGCTGCTATAACATAAAGGGAGAACAGGGACAAACTCCTTTGTAAAATTTCCACAATATTAAGTAAAATCAGAGTTACTTTTATACACACTTCATTTAATTCACTACACCCCGTCTGACCCGATCTCTCACACACACACACACACACACACACACGTACAGCACAAACAGCTCTGTGATGGGAGGACTCACCAGATCCTGTCGTACGGTGCAGAACGACTCCTCAGTGGAATCAGAGGACAGAGACACCGAGTGGACTTTAGTGTGACGGGACTGTAGCTCGAGCTAGAGTGAGTGAGAGAGAGAGTGAGAGAGAAACTTGAGTCACAACATGACAATCACAAGTATTTAAAATATCTGAAACCTCACCCACATACAGCACAAAATCTAACATCCACTCAGAGAAGAGAAGGAAGGAAGAGATGAGGGATAAACAACGTTCATCATCGTCTCAGTTGCTTCCCAACAACATAAACAGATCGTTTTATAGCCAATGAGATTAACACTTACAGAATAAACATGAACGATATACAAAATACACACAAAAAGACCAATGTAAACTTTAATACTTTGCGAGTTTTAACATTCAGAATATGTTCAGTGTGTGATCACACACACACACACACACGCTGCATGCTTTACATTTTTGCCATTTAATTACGCACACAAACCTGTTTGCTCCTCTGTAATCAGACAAAACCCAAGGGTTCGTTTCACACAGCCGAGACCCAAAGTCCAGAAAATGCAGGAAGTACAGCAGGTGCATTTCCTCCATCACGCAACATACGAAGGAATTCACCCAGAAATCTTACACAAGAATCGTGCTGAGAGAACTCGCGTTCCGAGTGTGTAATTTTATAAGGAGACTCATTAACGTGAACCGCAGTTGAAACGGTAGGTGTTGTTTGTACACAGATTACAGCATCAAGTTTAAATCTCTCATTAACGTTACACTCCATCACATCCGTCTCGTCATATTAATGAGCTGAAAGGAAGAGATTTAAAACAAATACATAAATTAAAGCGAATAAGAGGAGCTGTTCAATTAGGACTAAAAGTATTGTCACCCTATAAGAGACCGCGTTAGTGCACGTGTCTACAGCTGGGTTTCTATTAAACTGCTTAATGCACAATTTGAAACCACAAGCTTTATTTTAAACGCCCCCCCCCCAACCCCAGAAACACTACTTAGAGAGAGAGAGAGAGAGAGAGAGAGAGAGAGAGAGAGAGAGAGAGAGAGAGAGAGATGAGAAAACCAGCGTTACTCTCGCATCACTCAGGCCACTTTTCCACCAAATCAGTTCCAGGGCTGGTTCAGGGCCGGTGCATAACTCGTTCAACTTGTGAACCAGCTGAGAACCAGTTTGCTTTTCCATAGCTCGCGGTGCTAAGGGGAGCCACGTCATTACGTCACTGTATACGTCAGTTACGTTGCTGTGTTTGCATAAACCTTGGTGTGAACATCGAAGCAACAACAACACTGAGAAGAAAGCAGCAGCAACAATAATGGATGACTGCTGCTCTGCATCCATGATCTCGTCGCTTATTTAAAAATGGCACCCTCTCGCGGTCTTGCTATTGTTGTTGGTCTTAACAACTCCGCCCCCCGCTGACGTAAGCAGTTCTTTCCTCTGGCCCAGCAGAGAGCTGGTGCTACCCTGGAACCGGTTTTTCTGGCTTGGTGCCAGTTCTTTGTCAGTGGAAACAGAAAACCCGGTTCCAAACTAAGCACTGGCCCAGGGCCTCAGGGCATCAGTGGAAATACAGAACTCACAACTGTCAATTATAAACATGTCATTTCTATTTTGTAAAAAACCACGATGGAAAGCTGGCTAACATCAGCGACGCGCTATATTACTGCAAGATTCACCATTTTATTTTTAAACACCTTTTACGGAGTTTTGTGGCCATGAATAAACAAACATACCTAGAATTACAGCCAATTAACCAAAACACCCCACCCCCACCCCAAATCTTAAATAGTGGGTTTTTTGGCTCAGCCATGAAAACATTCACACAACTTTACTAAATGGTTCAGAACCGAGGAAGTTTAATCGTAACGAAGCTAAACGACTAAGAATGGTGAGAAAATCCATAGAGAGGTTTTATTCTCATATTAGCAGCCCAGAGCTGCGGATTCAGGACTCCGTCATCATTTGGACCTCTGAGGTCTTAAGGAGTTTTGTGGGCGTGGCTAAACAAACACTGAATACAGGCAGAGCTGAATTACATTAACGGCTGACTGGCATTCATTAATGTACTTCTTTTTTAAAAAAAGGAAATCTGTGAAACTTTCTGAAACGAGGTGTGGCTTGGGGTGGTGTGTGATGCAGCTGGTTCGCTCACCTCAGACAGCGTGCTGTACAGTGAGGCGAGCTGGTCGGAGGTGGACTGACGCAGGTCTGGCCCGGTCCACACTTGTGTGAGACGCTCATGCTCCAACATCAGCACCTCGTGGATGGACTTCAGAGATGAGTGGACTGATGGAAGGGAGACACACACACACACGAGATTAAGTCCCTGAAAGCTCTCAGGGTTTGAGGTTTAGTGTGAAACGTGATCAGTGAACACACACCTCTCTGAGACATGATGCAAATGTTCTGCTGGAGTTTCTTTCCCTCAGGTGAGGTGCAGCTCGGAGTGGAGAGCTGAGTGTAAACATAATCCGGGATGGACTGAAGAGACGCTCCGAGACCAGAGGACGCGGAAAACACACCGAGATGACCAGTGGCAGGAAGCTGAGAGAGAGGGATTAAAGGAAAGATGAGCGTAAATTACGATGCGTTTGATCGGAGTTCAGAGGGACGTGCGAGACTCACCATGCCGTGGGACATCGTGCGATTGTGTCCCCAAACCTTCCCCCCTTTCCTCTTCGGCTTCTCCAGAGTCAGATTCTAACAGACACAGGAGAGAATGAACACATTCAGAACCGGCTCTCAACATCCAAACACTTCACTTCATTATCATCCCTTTGGGTTGCAGTTTTTCCTGCTCATCACCCCGCCCCTCCCCCCAGTTAAATTACATTTAGCATTTCGGCAAAGTTATCCAGACGTCACTCAGGTTTCATGGAAAAATTAAAACCTGAAAAACTAAACATGAAGGATTTAGTTACAAAAGCTCAGTGTCTTCTTTCTTACGTGATCTACATATTTGTGTGTTTGTTTTACTCATTTATTTGCATACTCTTTTTTTTTTTTTCCAAACATTAACTGATGTTTATTTATACAAATAAAACGGCTTTCATACAAGAGCAATTTTCTTATTGGACTTTAGTCTTTGGGGCAAAAGGGTTCTATTTTTAGAAAAAAAAAAAAAGACGAGTCATAAATATGCAAGTACATGCCATACTAAATAATCAGTTAGAAAAATGTTTAGACAAATAAAAGTGAGCAAGTAAATAATCAAATATTTAAATAAACTGTCAAATGTAAACTTCCAGTAAGAAAGAAAAAAAGTTCTACTCCTATTCTAATGTATAATAGTTATTTTATATTTAGTCTATCCGCATTCACTGGATATGAGCAACCGCACGCTCTGATTGGCTACTCTAGTACTAGGATATCGGCTCATATACTGGGAGTAGAGAAAAACAAAATGGCAGAACCAACCGAGGACTAAATAGAAACTCTACTCAAACACAAATGGAATTAAAAAAAAAGAAGTATTTGATGGCAAGTACATGTCTATTTAAGAATTATTGCATTTTTCACAAATTGCTCCAGTCATTCCACCAGTTTGTTTACATTCTAAGCGGAAATTATTTTATCTGACATTCTGTATACAAGTTATCAAATCTGGAGGGTGGAATGCTCCGTTTCTCAAAACCCAGTGAAAGTATAGAATTAAAAAAAATAAAATATGATAAATAAAACCCCACACACACCACAGTTATTCCACTCTCTGTGCTACACACGACTCAATTTCATGAAATAACTATATTCGATATAAAGCCCACAGTGAGCCGTACTCGTGGCTTCTACAGAGGAACTGGGTTCAGATTCCAACCCACTGCAATACAAGTTACTGTAAAGAACACTGTCGATATAAATGAAGCCGCCGCTCACCTGCATGCTGATCCTCTTCTCCAGGTCCACATTGGTGATGGGCAGATCCCCTTCCAGACACTGCAACATCTGGATCAGACGCCCAAGTTCAGCCAGGTCCAGCTGACAGCGGGCCAGCTCTACAGGGGTCAAAGTTCAAAAGGGTACATTTAGTGACACACAAGGGCAGATGTCCTGGAAATAAACACCTTGTAGTTTAATACGTTTTTTTTAAAAGACAGAATGTTAAAGGCGCGACTGTCCCACTGATCACAGTCTCACACTCCTCTGTGTAAACACGACCTGTTAACCACCGGTTTTCACCGCAGCACCCTCTGTGCACATTTCACATCAATCACTTCAAATATGAATAAAATCTTATTAAATGCTTTTTGCACTAAAACTACAACTAATGAGCTGGAGAGTTAAAACTTCAAAAATCTCAAATTTCTGTATTAACGTGCGACTCAAACACCTCATGGAAAAGGAAACAAACACGAGGAGGTCATTATAGATTAGAAAAAATGCGCATCTTCATTTCACTCCCTCAGCTCTGTAACCTGAGCGCAGTGGGACTGTTCCACAACAGGAAGTTACTGTACATCAGCCACATCTCCGGATCCTGTGAAGAAGAAACACTCACCTCATTCTTTCCTCTCAAGATTTTTTTTTTTAAACCACATTGGGACTGAGTGAGGACGTTTCACCTCTTTTACAAAAAAAATTAGAGATGCAAATTAAAATGTATTAATTAAAAAAATGAATAAATGAATTGAGGTCATTAAAGCAGACATGTCATTAGCATGGCTGCCAGGTAGCCACTTTAAATATCTGGTCATTTTGAATTTAAAAAAAAAAAAAAAAAAAGTTATCTAAAGTTTTAAAACTTTTTTTTTTTTAAAAAGGTCTGAAATCAGAGCCAGAGATCTGAGTGAATATCTAATTGGTGAAATTGACACTGAAAGTGTTTGAAGTGAATAAGGAGAAGAGAAGCGTGAACCTTGCTGGCATGCGTCGGCTCGCTGCGTTTGCTGAAGCCAGGCGGAGACTTTACGGTTGGTGCGCAGCGAGGCGAGAGACGGCGACCCCAGCGTGCTGGGCTGGGACACAGACACCGAGCTCTGGTACTGAGGAAGCTGGAGGGGGGGGAAAAAAAAAAAAAGCCACTTTAAAAAAAAAAAACCCACACACACCCCTAACACAGGAACCATTACACTCCGCTTAATTTACTCCTGATATGGAGTTTTGTTTTGTGGGCGGGGCTTACTGTACTGATCCTCACTGATTGGTTAACCTTTACAGAACTACAGCGGATCCACAAAACGGAGGATTAAAGGTGCAATAAAGTTTAGGGGTTTTTGCATGGTTAGATTTTCTACTGGTTCAGTTTGATTAAATTTTTCTTAAGCTTTGAGTAGATTAAGTTTTTTTTTTATTGTATCCTAAGAAAAATAAGATCTACTTTAAAAAAAAAAAAAAAAAAAGGGAACATAAAGCGTGTTTAAACCCAAATTCAGAGAGCGCTACAGCTCATCCCCCTCACCGCCGCTTTAATAGACGTTTGTTTTTCTTCTCAGTAAAGAAACAGGTCTAACTGGACCACACGGCCCTGATTACACAATCTGCACAGGTTACTTTTGTTCAATCTGCCACACCCAAAAAGTGAAGCCCAAAACATTCAGTGTCCAAAAGGACTCCTAACGTGCATCAGGATGTTTACGACACGCCACATTTTTATATCACAGGAAGTAAACAAACAAGTGATGCTATAGAGAGATCCAGTACAAGGTTCCTGCAGGAACCGTTCCATCTCAAGAAGACAAACACGCGGGACGACGGCTTGCTGCAATTTACAGAAAGCTACAAAAAAAACAAGGTTTAGTTGGATCATGTAAAGGAGTTATTTGTGGATATAAATATTACATCTCTGGAAGTAGTTCAGCTGTTTATCTGGAGAAACAAACATTTATGAATAGTTAAATAATTTAATTTAATAATTTAAATAATGAATAATTTAAAGTGCTTGCGAGAGTTCATGGAGAATGGATCTGGAAAAATTAGTGTGATTAATGGTTAGAATCAATAAAAAGTAAATAAGTGAACTTGGTTAAATATCTAAATTTGTTATTTGCATAATATAACGATTAAAGTGAATGTTTTTAAACATTAATAAGCAATTTTAATAATAATGGCTACACATTTACATTTAAGTAAAAATTCAATAAAGGCCAACTAATGAAAAAAGCTACACTACAGCGCCCGGGGAGCAGTCAGGGGTTCGGTACCTCGCTCAAGGGCACCTCAGAATTACTGACCTATTATTTTAGTGACTTGGTTTCACACATCTGGTTGAGTGAAGTGTGTTTTAACCAAAATCACCGACACGGAGACCAGATTCATTTTTATCCCTTTTACAAATAGAGCGACTTCAAAGACGTGAAGTGGAACGGAACCTTTCCCGTGTTTCCTGGCGTATGCACTGTGAGTACTCATGTTCTCTCACCGTGTCCATCATGGCTCTGTTCCTCTGAGCTAAACTGGCCACGGAGGGTAAAGTGCTGCTGTCCACGGACGAGAGTGCCTGCAGGACGCCGTGATGGATGCTCATTGCCTCGTTCTTCTTATAAATGCGGTGAGCAGTCAGTTTGGTCATCCAGATGTAGAAGATGTCCTGGTTTTTAGCCTGGGGGGGTGGGGGTGGGGTGGGGGGGTGAGATTATTAAACCCCTAAAACACACTTTAAAATAAATAAAATCTCCATTCTTGTGAACGCACCTTTAAGTGAAACAGGCAATCTCCTGTGTCCAGGTCGATCCTTCTGGACTTTTTGTTGACTGACATCACAGCGAGGCTGACGTCCAGCGCGCCGTGGTTCTTCCCTCTCATCAGCTGCACGACAAAAGAAACAGATTTTATTACATCACAACTGAAAGCAAAATAAAAGATTCCAAAGGAAATAAACCTCAAACAAGAGGACTCACATCCTGCTGAGATTTGGCGTATCTGAGGATCCCTTTCTCCAGCACAAAGTATCGCTGCATCAAGGGAAAAAATTAAATAAATTTAACCACAAA
The DNA here is from genome assembly GCF_027579695.1 of Neoarius graeffei. Lineage (NCBI taxonomy): Eukaryota > Metazoa > Chordata > Actinopteri > Siluriformes > Ariidae > Neoarius > Neoarius graeffei. Next base: position 3,628,540 of record NC_083584.1, on the reverse strand, counting down.
CACAGAATAACTCCATCACACACTGCTGCCACAAGTTAGGAGCAAAGTGCAGGAGTTTAACAGCTGGGGAAGGTTTTAGTTCCGGTCTGTAATTATATTCACAAACAGCTGGAGTTGGGTTCATATGATACATCAATATTGTGATCAATCACGTTGCTTTTCTAGACATAAGGATCTCCCCCTCATCTCTAAAGCTGAAATAAATTCATCTCCAAGCTGAGGAGAATCATTGCATTGTTAAAACAGTCACATTTCTATGTAGTGTTTTATATTTCACAAATCAAAACAAAGTTAAATATTGTCTAAAATAAAAAGAGTTTATTGAAGACTTTATAGAAATGACTGAACAGTTCATTTTATGAAACACTAGTGTTCTGCTGGCAGGACAGCACGGCTACTTCAATCTTTATTTAACTAAAACTTCAATCAAAACTTGCCCGAGAATAAAAAAATATATACATATATTCCCCAGAGAGCGCTGGTCAAGAGGGCAGCATGCAGGCTCGCACACGAATCATATACCGTACAGGTGATGCATTACACACATCCACACACACTTTGCTGGAGAGGAGAATGTAAGGGGAGAAGTCGAGCAGGTCCAATCCAGTGTGTAAAGCCCAGTTCAGTTCTCCACACGGAGCTGTGAGAGGTCATGATTCCTGGAGCATCTCTGGGATTTCACTCTGAATCAGTCACGTCAGGGATATTTTAGGGAAAGTAAAATCCAGGAGCATTTCCTATTCTATAAACACAGCAGTAGAAATAATCTCCTGTACTGTGTGTGTAATATAGAACAGACAAATTCAGCACAATTCACCTTCGCCAGTCCATTTTATACATTTCGTGTTAATGCACGGTCAGTAGAGTTGGCATTTCACTACACATCAGAGACAGTAAAAGCCGACGCCCCGTCTGAACTGAACATTAGTAAAGATTGCATTACATCCTGTGAGGAAAGGTTTTGTTTTGTTTTTTTAAACACACACTTTCTTCAGTATAAAGTCTCCAGGAAGTGTTCGCTCATCTCTCTTTTCTACTGTCTCCCAAAGAAAAAGTTTGAAATGCAGAATTACAGATGATCAGAATCCCTGCGCTCACACTCCAAGTACTCTCGGAAAATAAAGCGCATTATGGTAGCTTTAGGGCTACAGCGTCTCGTCACCGGGGCAGAACCCTCTCCGGTCCTGATCCGTACTCGTTATTAAGGGCAATTCTTCAGCAGAGACCAACATTATGAAATTATTAAGAGTGCCTTAACTGGTCAGCTCCGTGATCTTGCTAAAGGATGGAATCCAAGGCAAAATGTCCTGAAAACCAGATTTATTAAAAACTCCTCACCCCAATTACAGCACTGTCACTTCAGAGAAATCTTGGCTTGAATTTTAAAAAATTAAAGTTCAGGGGTTTTTTTTCTGACCCAGTTCCATTACTGACTTTTCTTTCCTCTTAAAATATTGTGTACAGCCAATTATTCTATGCTTTAAGGTCAAAAGACCCCATACAGTGTGAAATTCTCTTTTTATACCATTATCTTGAGTACTGCATCATTACCACACTTTGCTGTGAACGCAATTCTGTGACTGAAGAACTACCCGTGTACTGCCTGGCAAAATATGGACTTTTTTTGACCCTAAAAAGGTTCATGCGGTTCCCTTGAGGTCCAATAACGAGCCCTGTGGGGTACAATAGTGTAGATTTTACCTCAGGGGACAGAACTGGACTCCGAGTGTACCCCCGTTTGAGAGTCAACATGTTGGAAAATTAATCCAAAATCATTTTGTTTGGGAAGTAAAATGTGTATAAAAGGTTCCGAGAGGAAGGAAGGGGAGAGCGCTGTCCGGGAGGTTAAAGGATTAAAATAAATCATGACAGAACAGAACAGCAGTTGGTCAGTTACTACAGCAAAATGAGAAACACATCAAATAATGAAACCAATACAGCATTAGATTAAAGCAAATCCAACTCCATAAGCATCATCTCACAGCATCATCATCATCATCATCTCACAGCATCATCTCCTCACCTTGTGCCAACCCTGAAGTGGATACTTCCTCTTTTTCATCAGGAATCCTTCACAAATCCCTGGAACGCTGTTCTTATCTCGATTGATTGTGCTGGACTCAATATCGGTCATCACCTCCCAGTCTCTGGAGTTCTGCACACGTTCAAAATAAACCAGTTTCAAACCTTTCAGATTGTACAAACAGCGAGGTGCGAGAGAGCCGGAACACTGACCTGCCGTGAGGATCCGGTGCTGTTGCTGCGAGAGTGACCCGGTCTAAACGCCGAGCGCGGAGATTTATCCATCACAGCCTGATTAACGCTCTGCTGATCCATCTTCTCTAAATCAACACCGCTTGGATACTTCAATCACAATTTATTCACCCACTCTGGATTCCTTCTAGCTCATCACACCAAATAAATAAAATAAACTGCAAGGGGAAAAAAAAAAATAGATTAAAAATTGAATTCAGGGTTTTTTCCAAGGGACGAGATTTTAACCACAGACATTTAGAACATTGACTAAAGCAAGTCAGGAAGAACAACCAGGAGAACTTAAACACTGAGGAGATTTTAGTCACAAACCAGAGTAAAGAACTGAACAAAATCTCAGACTCCAAGAACACAAGGATTCACAAACTACAGACACTGAGGCGGCGAGGCAGTGAACCCCATCTCGGAGACGCCTACCGCTCAAGTAGAACTCGTTTAGTCTGTAAATGAATTACAGCACAAGTATCAGAGCCATAGTGCACCTGAGCAGGTGAACTGAGAGGCGTTCAGGGCGTTACACCTCTTAAAAGCACACACACCTTAACGATCTGCTCATCTGGAACATTCTGGAAGATGCATCCTCCTCCTCCTGTACACGTTATTGATCCTGGTATAAATGATCCTCAGTGTGACAGTCAGATGGTCTTCGTTTGGTGGAACTTCACACAGGAGACTCCAGAGCACTTTGGAACTGGGTTTAACGGATTGTTATGAGGAGCTGATTATTAAACGATGAGTGTAGCTCCGCCCTGCATCATGAATAACTGGAATTCCTGCTGAGTAACTTGGAGTCATGTGTGAACCTGTTCCACAGCACCAGTTTCACCCAGTTCACACTCCTCACACACACACACACACCTGATCACAGATCAGCTCAATCTGTACATCAGTCTCCAGAGCAACACAGAACAGAACACCGTCCCACTGAACACGGCAGCCATTTTACACACCTCACACAATACAGTACACCCTGTTCATGTTTCAACATTTGTACAGTGTTCAGTGTGTGTTACCCCGAATGCACCAGGGTGGGCGGTCCCAACCCTTCATGTCAGCCAGTTATTTTCCTTTCCAGATCCCCAAGAAGAGATTAAGCAGACTGACCGAGTTACTCGAAACATTTTCCTTTAACACTCATCACTTCGCTGCGATTTTAACCTACACACTGTTTACCCTGAACAGCCGACCCTTTATTACCAGGTTTTCATTTCCAAATACCGTTTTTAAAGAAACCTCCCAACACATCCCAGTGTAATATTCTCCTGGTTGAACTTCCAGACCTGTCGTTGTGCTCAGATGCTCCTCATCTTGTGATCATCTTTTAGACTCCATACAGCGTCTGTAATGAGCTGTAAATACAATGTTTCAGCTAAGAAATCTGAAATAGTTAGCCAACAGTAATTTACATTTACATTCAACTCGTGCGCCAAGAGACATTTCTACAGATCATGTGACCCATCAGTAGGTGTGTAACGATTCACCCAATTCACTAATCAAGTCACAATATCTTTGAAAAAAATATTTTAAAAAGCAACATTCAGTTTCTTGGGCGGCACGGTGGTGTAGTGGTTAGCGCTGTCGCCTCACAGCAAGAAGGTCCTGGGTTCGAGCCCCGGGGCCGGCGAGGGCCTTTCTGTGTGGAGTTTGCATGTTCTCCCCGTGTCCGCGTGGGTTTCCTCCGGGTGCTCCGGTTTCCCCCACAGTCCAAAGACATGCAGGTTAGGTTAACTGGTGACTCTAAATTGAGCGTAGGTGTGAATGTGAGTGTGAATGGTTGTCTGTGTCTATGTGTCAGCCCTGTGATGACCTGGCGACTTGTCCAGGGTGTACCCCGCCTTTCGCCCGTAGTCAGCTGGGATAGACTCCAGCTTGCCTGCGACCCTGTAGAAGGATAAAGCGGCTAGAGATAATGAGATGAGATGAGATTCAGTTTCTTATCATCAACTTAAATACTAACATTTGTATGCTGCAGTGAAATGTACAGAGGATATTCTACCACTGCACAAAGATATGAAGCTCATCTTCGAGTGGCGAATGTATAGAACATGAGTGAGTGAAGCAAAGGAATGAAAATATTTTCAACACGAGAAGATAAACTTCATATCTTTGCTCCACTGAGTCACGTTCTTTATATTATATGGACACATCCACCCAAAAAAAAAAAAAAACACAAGTTAATCAAAATAATTTTAATTCTGAACCTGTTCGCCATTTTGACAACATATCTAGTCAGCGGGAAAACACTGGGCGGGATGTCATCGGAGTGAAATATCGGGAAATACCCAGAAAGGACACTTTGATGGAATAAAGGTGTTCTATTCCCTTCTAGTGGGTTTCACTCATTTGGTTTGATAGCATATCGCTTATCCTACGCGCATTACCTCACTCCACCCAATGGAGAATGAGCATTGAATATGGTTTACGATACTGCACAGTTGTCAAGACATGTCACATGGAGACATATACTTCCGTGTTAGTGAGCAACTGTGACAATATGTAAACAAACATGGCCGCCAGGTTTGCGTCATTAAACACAGAAGATTTTGAGAGGATTTTGGCTGCCAGGTCGCTCCGCTGTGTGGAGTTATCGATGTTGATTTTGAAAGTAACTCAAATTACACAGGGAAAATAATATTTGGCTTAACTGCACTACCATTGGCCTTCACTAACGCTACACCGGCTGGAAGGTAACTGGACTGCTGCACTGACAGCACAGAGTCAGTTAAGCTACCGTTAGCCTTTGAGAATGCGGATATGAAGAGTGTGACTGTATAATAGCTTTTTTTTATGGTCTATCATATATTCCATTCAGCTACTTGTCTTTCACTCAATCAGTATGATGCTAGCTGAATGGAATACATCTGATAGACCACTCAACACCAGCAAATATTTAATTACGTCACTCAGATCCGCGATGGATTTCATCTGAAAATTGTGAGTTTTTCAACACAAGATAAACATCACATCTTCAGGCCAACGTGTGATTTTCTTATTATATCGACACATTCACAGAGTCCCCAAATTTATCAAAACAACTCACTCATCAATTTCCTCATGAGTGAGATTTATGTCCCGGGTTTGATTCTCCACGTCCTGGATGGAGCTCAGATGAAGAATACCAGTGGTGCATTTCCCACTAAAACCCCTGGGTCTGTGTAATATAACACCCTATTAACTACAATATTCCTTTTATTTGTTTTCATTTTTAATAATGGGCCTTTTCTTAAACATTCATGAACATTTGCTCTGCCTTTATTTGCTTCTCTTTTATCTTCCAGCAGTCTGTAAAAAGTGATGATTTCTTGTTAAATCTATTTGCAGTCAATCACACAGCAGCTCTTTCACACTGTACATCTGTTTATCGTGTGAGTTTTTGCAGCATTAGAGCTGTGTTACTTCCTCCTACAGTGAAGTCATGTGTATTCGAGCTGTTGTACATTATCACACCCCCTGCTTTCTAAACAATTACAGCTCAGAAAAACTAAAGCAGCCTGATGGTCATTCATTTTTTTTTCCATTAACTTGAAAGTATGATTTTTCACCACACGCCCACCAGTCAGTAATTCAGTCTTCTTCCTCATCAGCTGACAATGAATATTAATCGTTTAATTAAATTAGGATTTTTCTTAATGTACATTATTAAAGCAGAACTTTGACACCGACATTTCCCAACCCCTGCACTCAAGCAACCATCACACACACGCACTATACATGTACAGTTCACTTTATTCACGTTGTGTAACAGAGCTACACACCCTGCATCCTCACCCACACGAGCCTCTAATTAACAAACAGACTCACAGCTAACAACTCGTTATAACACTCAGTTTTACTCATTAAACTGCTGCTTAAATCAACCAAGCACAAGTTATTTGTGCATCATTTAAACGCTAGAGCGACTCACACAGCCGAATTCCACAGTCCAGTTTATTTACACACCGAGTTTACAGAACCGAGATGTTCTACAGGTTTTGCATTTCAGCCTTCCCCCCCCATTCTCATTGTGCAAAATAACATTTCATTCTGGAAAAAGATGGCGTTCTGTTAATTCCTGGCCATAACAGGAGTGTGCGCATGTAAATGTTTCTAGTGTCGACATGTGAACTAAAGCAGCCATGTGGCAGATTTCTGCCCCCTACAGGTTCTCAGGAGTTACTGGAACACCCTGTATACAGGGCATTCTGGAGCGCGGTCATGCAGTGCGTTTACATGCACATAGAGAAAATCGAATTTCTGCCGTTGCTCGACTGAAATCGAAGTTCTAAATGCCATGGAAACACCTTAGCTCGGCTGAAATTGAACCAAACTTGATTTCTCGTAATCGAGCTACACGACCTAGATTATGTGATTTTTGCCGAGCTACTTAGTGCATGTAAACCCTATCGAGCTACGTAGTCGAGCTACTTACTTCAGCACTGCCCCTTCCGGAAGTGACGAGTGACGAGACCACAAGCGGGAAACACAACAGCCTCGGTCGGCATGACAACAGTAGTAGCAAGCAGCAGCAGGAGGAACAAACGAAGAAGAGAAAATGGCGAGCAGAAACGTGCACTTCTGGAGCAATGAGGAGACAGAGTTCATGCTCATTCAGCTTAAGGAGTTGAATATATTAAAATTCATGGACGGGAGAAAAACGCGCAATGGAGAACACGGAACTGATAACTTTGTTTATACTCTTGAATAGCTCTTCTTCATGACGACAACCGGAAGTGTACCAACACGATGGGGCGTGTAGCGCCACCTGTGGCTCGGGTGCACAATGTACCTCACACAATAGCTCGATTTCCTTGTGTGCATGTAGGATTGGATTTCTCTGGCACCCTGCTGGGACCCTTTGCTCGATTACTGACAGCAGCTCGATTTGGATGTGCATGTAAACGCACTGAGTGAGTCATAAGGGAGAACTGATCATCACTGCGGACTGGATCGCAGAAGGTTTTCCCCTGTATACTGCTCTACATTCCATCACATCACTGTGTCCAGAGTGAAAGTGACCGCTAGAGATGGGCTACACTGGGGGGGAAATCAAAGAGCAAAGCTCTGAAGGTGAAGAGGATGAACTTCCTGTTCACAAGCAGTGGAAACGTTCGGGTTTTTTCTTTCACACTTCCACTGGGGCAGAGCTTCTTTAAACGGATTTACTGCACAAATGTGACACTTCAGACACGTAAAGAATTCACTCATTACACTGTAAACATGTAGAATAATGATCATTCATACATTACATTCACACCTCTTGGACTCTGATTGGTCAGAAGGTGTTGAGTTTTCTATAACAGCAGTGCAGATTTATATTAATGCACTCGTTCTGATATGTTATTGTTTCTATAGCAACATAATCCACAGGGACTCGTCCTGATGATACAGAGATGTGATCATTTTTTAAAGTAAGGAGAAATGTTTATATAAATGTTTCTGGAAGGAGTCTCCAGTGTCAGCACTGTGGAACAGTCAGAGGGGAAGCTGGAACTTTCAGATGTATTCAGGACAAGAGTTTACACTTCCTTATAGTTTCTCACTAGCAGGACAAATTTTTAAAAAGTCTTATTAACTTTGGGAGAGAAGAGAGAGGTTGGTGAGGGAAGGGCTGTTTATAGCTGCTAGAACACAAACGAGAACCTGTTTCACTGATGCTCTACAATATTAAATAACTAAAGGAGGGAACTAAGCTTGTAGTACTCTAGCCTAGAAGAAAAAGGGAGAGGAAAAAAACAAACAAACTCGTTCCATATGTAGAAGAACTATCGAGGAGACAACGGGGACAACCTCGAACTTCAATCATTTGGTAAGACTCCACCCAGAGAAGAAAGTGACACGCTATGTTCATTGCTCTGCTGATAATGGGCAGGGCTTGCTGAGCAATGAACTAGCTAGTGTTAACCCTCTCTCATGTTATTTGCCCTGTTGATAGTGGGCGGGGCTTGCTGACTGATAAGCTTTTTATCTGTAGCCCATCAGCTAAAATGGGGCAGTGGAGCAGGAACATTAGTCCAACACAGTAGCAGAGACGCTTTCACAGAAAGGCAGCAACAGCCACCATCACATGGTGCAGTTAGAGTCTCAGCCCATGTTTACATTAGACCGTATCAGCGGATCATCAGATTAACGTTTTTAAAACGATTAGTGTGCACACAGCAACACCAATACACGATTTGCGTGCACACAGCAACACCAATACACGGATACGCTCGGCTCCGCAGGCATCCTGCGCTCCAAATCACTCCGCCCTGAACAGCGAGTGCCCTCTGGAGGGTGCGCACTCCGGCCCTGCGCAGCTCACAGAGCGCGCGAATGAAGTGCACAAACAGTGATTCGGGACTGAGCCGCTGTGTGTGTGATCCCAGCGCATATCACTTACCACTTGCAAGTGGAAGGATGGCAAGCCTAAAGACAATCATAACTACACAATGGGCAGTATTTGCATCAGTATTTGCAGTATTTTCATACTTTTATACTCTTTAATGAAAGGTGATACAAGGCGGAAGTCCGCGCCGTTTTTCAGCAGTCGCGTCACATGACCAACGCCAGCGAATCAGGAAGGTGGATGTCACAGTGACGTTGTCCAATGACGACGCCAGCTAGAGCTCAGCACAGCGTATCCGCGTATCTCAATGTTTACACAGCACCGGAGCTGACACAATCTGGATTGAATACGTGGACCCTGGCGGATTCCCGTTTCCCGGCGTTTCCAGGCGGTTTAATGTAAACGGACAGTGCATCTGCGAAGAAAACGAGACAGATACGGTCTAATGTAAACTTGGCCTCATTCTCAGACTTTATGCATTCTTTAAATGACTTGGACTTGAGGTTTAGTGACTCGACTAAAATACTGGAGGGAGGGATATGGAACTGCACATCCTTGCTTAGTTTGATATTAAATTCTTGAAAGTCATTTGAAGTTACCACTTACACAAGATAAAAATTGCAGTGATGCACCAATTTAATAACCAATATCACCAAAAACAGCTTCAACTCCATTGTGTGTTCTACTCTAATGACAGAGGATCATTCTGAGCTCTTTATCTGAAGTTCAGATCGTTATCGTTAGGCTTGAGATCACTTTAGATGATTAGGTCACCAGTCAGCATGACAGTGAAATTTACTCCGATATCCTGTGATACGGAATGTTTTTTTCCTACAGTTTCAGTGTTCTACAGAGTGACTCCCTTTAAAACATGTCAAACATGTAAACTAACCAGTTCCTCAGTCTCAGACCTCACTCTGCAGGACTCAGTCCTGTTACTGACGCAAACAACTTCGTTACAGACTAAAGTCTCACATCGACACGAATGACAACAGGCTACATGAGATGTAGAGCAACAAGGAAACAAGAAATTATCCAAAACATGCTCCAGAGGAAACGTGCCCAAGAAGCCACAGTGATCAGACTCGGTCATCCTGGAATGTGATCAGATCAGACCACACGCCGGTTTCATCATCGCCCAACAAAGCTTCAGCCGAGACTTCTTTACTTCATTCCTCACCATTATGACACTCAAATATAAATAAACGCCCACTCCTGTGCTGGAATGCAACGTTCAGCCCTCAATAGAGAGAGAGATTATTTAACTGCTCATTACAGGGCTGGGGACTTGATCAAAACAATGGTTTAATCTCCATACACTACTGAAATGACGTAGTGTTACTGCACAGAGTGCAAAAAACAGCAAGAGATTAAGTTTAGAGCTCAAAATGGGTCATAATAAAATGCAGTGTTAATCCAGCAGACATGCTCAGGACCGAGGATTCATGAGCACAAAGGATTTAAAAAAAAACATCAGGATTACCAGAAAACAACAGCAACATGCTTAAACAATGGTTTAATCCAAATCACTGTTCTACCCTCAGAAACCTCATCAGCTTTAATCTGGAATATTTTACTAACTAAGATATTCTCATGTTCCAGCAGGAAGTTCATTATTATAGATGAGATTTCCACACTTTCTCCTTAATTTCAGGGTGAAATCATACTGGAGGAGAAAAACATTTAATCATTTCAACACCTGAAAAGCAGGAGTGTGGACTATAGCACAGAGACACCATGTTTAACATCTGTTTAAAGGAAGAAAGAAAAAAAAAACCGATCCAACTGAACAATCCAGCACTTCAGGATTTTACCTGTCAGGTGTACTGCTGCGCGTGCGCACTTCCCTGCGCGCCCGCGCATGCTGCCTCAGACACCTGAAAGCTGGAGGAGATTATCAGAAGGAAGCGGAAATCTAAACCCAGCACTTTCACTGCGCTCTTAAACAGCAGCTCTGAGCGAGGAGGAACCACAAGAGCACTGAATGAGTGGTTTGTGAAGTCAGCTATAAATTCAGGCCCCGACAGCAGGAGAGGACAGCAGGGTGAGGGGGGACGGCAGGAGAGGACAGCAGGGTGAGGGGGGACGGCAGGAGAGGACAGCAGGGTGAGGGGGGACGGCAGGAGAGGACAGCAGGGTGAGGGGGGACGGCAGGAGAGGACAGCAGGGTGAGGGGGGACGGCAGGAGAGGACAGCAGGGTGAGGGGGGACGGCAGGAGAGGACAGCAGGGTGAGGGGGGACGGCAGGAGAGGACAGCAGGGTGAGGGGGGACGGCAGGAGAGGACAGCAGGGTGAGGGGGGACGGCAGGAGAGGACAGCAGGGTGAGGGGGGACGGCAGGAGAGGACAGCAGGGTGAGGGGGGACGGCAGGAGAGGACAGCAGGGTGAGGGGGGACGGCAGGAGAGGACAGCAGGGTGAGGGGGGACGGCAGGAGAGGACAGCAGGGTGAGGGGGGACGGCAGGAGAGGACAGCAGGGTGAGGGGGGACGGCAGGAGAGGACAGCAGGGTGAGGGGGGACGGCAGGAGAGGACAGGAGGGTGAGGCAGAGCATTTTTTAAGGATTTTCCACTAGGAGACCAACTGGTCTGGGCAATACAATCACAGGCCCCAGAGTCCATGCAGCTGCACCGCTGCGGCAGATTCTGTGATGCAAAATGGTTCACCAATCAGCATACAGACAAACACACTAGTGACTACACAGCTATCAGGAGCAATTACCAAGCACAAATGTTACGTCAAAGACACTCAAAGTTACACAGTAATGACATCGGATTCTGACATCAGCCATCTCAGTAACCAAATTTTAGTTTTGTTTTTCTTCACCAACATGATCTTGTGTGTATATCTTATAACATACATCCTCGTTTTCCTTGTTAAATGTATACTTACATGGTACTTGGTTAATTAATTGCAACTGATTGAACCAAATGATAAGACATAACTTGGTTTAAAATTTGGTCTCCCAGTGAAGCTGGTTTGGCATTGACTAGGAGACCAAATCTGGCCACTGGGAGACCATTTGGTCTCCCAGTAACTATGTTAAAAAATGCTCTGGGGAGAGAGAGGGACAGCAGGAGAGGAGAGAGAGAGAGAGAGAGAGAGAGAGAGGGAGGGAGTGCACTCATCCCTGAAGCTCACTCTCAGCCCACAGACCCACTCACTAATTACACCAGCTTATACAGCAGGACACAAACACCAGCCTGCAATGCTGATCAACTCCCTGCAGAGTAGCTCTCTCTCCCTCTCTCTCTCTCTCTCTCTCTCAATAAAAACAAGAAAGCAGGGAGGAGGGAGAGTCCCAGGGCGGCTGGTGTGGGATGAGAAGCCCCTCAGCCAGCAGCTCACTGTGCACTCAGTTCCACAAAACCCTCAGTTACTCGCCACGATACACTCATCACCGCCGATACGATACTACAGTTTAAACTCTCCGATAGAAAACTATAATAAAGCCCCCTGCAGTGAACTGCGGGGTGTATATATATATATATGTGTGTGTGTGTGTGTGTGTTTCTTACCTGTGCCGCAGGTGTGAAGGAGAAACTCTGCTGCGCGAGACACACACTCCTCGTGCTTTGAGCTCTCAGGTGCTACGTCAAATCAAACCACGCCCCTTCCACCCCACCCCAGAGTGAGGTAAGCAGGTGTGTGTGTGTGTGTGTATGTTTGATTGACCTGTTTAACGACGCGACAGCAGTGTGTGAAAGTGTTTTAACACATTTTCCACATGAGTCTTTTCATATGATTCATTTTACATGTCATTCTTTAAATGTTTCATTTTCAGACATGATTCATTTATTTTCAAAAGACAATATTTTTATTCCCATTTCACTGAGGTTACTCATGTTGATGTGCACTTTCACATGTTTATCAGGCTGTAAGTTTCCATCATGTTCGCTACATTAGCCTCATCACTCCAGGAAACAGCACATCTCTGATCATCACCAACTGTAACCGGGGTAATAGAGACACCGTGGATGGTTGTTTGTTTGGAAAAAAGTATGTTTATACTTTTATACAGGTAATCACAAGTAATGACAGTTAATGACAGGTAATGAAGGAAGCCATGGCCTAATGGTTAGAGAAGCAGCTTTGGGACCAAAATCAAACCAGTTTGATTCCCTGGACCAGCAGGAATGACTGAAGTGCCCTTGAGCAAGGCACCAAACCCCCCAGGCTACTCTGGATAAGAGCATCTGTGAAATGTCATTAATGTCAGGTAAACACAGGTAATCAGGGGCGTAGCTGGGGGTGCCCATGACCCCCCCCCCCCCCCTTTGTTGGATCATACATTTTTTCAGTAGCCGCATAAGAATATTAGAAAAGCGCCCACTATAATTTTTCTAACTTTTTTTTTAACTAGATTGTCACCTCAGCCTCATTAGGGTTTCTATAACCTTGTATGGACTTCCTGTGGTGCGGGCACAAAAACCCAGTTCTGCACAAGCGCAACATGATCGCACTAGAAAGTGTGTTCAAGCTGCCGGTGTAGCTGCAGTCTTTTTAGTTGCAAATTACGAGTATTTCCTCGTGTTAATAATCCGCCGTGTCAAAACAAGCAAAACTTTCCTCCTTCTTTCGATGTGAAGAGAGATCAGCAATTTATTATATTTTTTTTTCATCAAAGTTGCATTTTGTGGCTTCGAAGCCAAGTTTTAGTGTCGCGTTTCTAGAACACGACATCAAGAAAACGTGGAAGAAACAGCAATAATGGAAGAGCCAGTTTCTAAGCTGCTTAAAACTAGCAATGGGAATTATTTTTTGTTACATATTTTTCATAGTTGTATTCTAGTACTAAGTCAATTTTTTTAATGATAAAACAGACTCAAAACAAGATGCATCATCGCCTTCGGCAGGCAAGAAACACCGGCCCAAGCGGCAGTTGCCGGTGAGTGAGCTTGGTTTGCTTATGCTATGGTCGCTGTTGTTTGGTTTGATAGAATTAGCCCAAAACATTCATATGGTCAGTAAGCGCAACCATTCTTTTTGGTCGATGTAGGCTTTCTTGATTTGTCAGATGAAAGAATCTTGGAGATTGTGAAGCACCTACCGCTCTCGGCAGTGTTCCATAGCTTGTCGAGTACCTGCAAAAGGCTGCTGCAGCTACCGTATCTTGCACGGCTGTGTTATGGAAACGTTTCACGTTATAAGATACAGGACGTCCTCCTTTCTACACCATCCATAGTTTTAAGAGCATTTTTGAGAGGCATTGTACTCATTTTCACCATCTTTATTTTAACAGCAATTTTGAACAGCATTTCACCTTTCAGTTTAGTAAATTCAATCTTCCACAAACATTGGGAAATTGCTCAAACCTTCTTATTTTAGAGTTGTCAACAAACTTTCTTATAGAAGACATTTCTTTTGTAATACATTTAGTGCATTTGAAAGAGTTGTATTTAGAGTATCACCGTAACGTAAATGATGTAATTGCCACAAACATTCTGAGCAACCGTAGTTATTTGCAAGATCTGTGTTAGGTCAGAGATTCACTGTCTCTTCCTCTTGCCCCAACCGGAGCGATTACCCTCTCGCAGATCGGTCCCCTCGTGTCACCCAGAGCTCTGGGGCGAGTCGTGAAACAAGACAGGAACCCAGAAATTAGTTTCACCGTCTTTATTCACAGCTTCGCCAAAGACAAGAGAATACAGAAGGCTTTTATACCGTGTGTGTGTGTGTGTGTGTGTGTGTGTGTGTGTGTGTGTGTGTGTGCAGACTGCATGTGTGTGTGTGTGTGTGTGTGTGTGTGTGTGTGTGTGTAACTGGGTCAGTCTGTGAGCACTTATCAGCAGTTCTGCTCAATGTTGACTGAGAAAAGAATGCATGCTGGAGAGAGAGGCTGTAGTGATCATATTGCTACAGTCACTTAACTGATATTTCAAAACCTTCTGTATGTGTGAGTGAAACCTTGGCCCTGAGTGGGGACATCAATAATAAGCAGAATGTTCTTACACATTTCATATCAGCAGAATGTTCTGACAGATATCAAAGGCCATTTCTTATGCACAGCCTATTCTTAAGATAGAACACAAAATATTTGATGCACAGCCTGTTCTTATGATATGATATGATATGATATGATATGATATGATATGATATGATATGATATGATATGATAGCACAGGGCAATGGAATGTTCCACATAAGATTAAACACAAAATATTTGCACATGTCAGTCTTGGTTAAACTGAGATCAAGAATAAATCCTTACAATTAAGAATAAATCCTTTACAATCTGGAAACACCTTAGTTTACAAATGTGCAGACAGTTTGATTCAGATCAGCTGATTGCTATTGCATTAAGCCACCCAAGTCTTTGTATTTATAAGATAGACGGCTGTGCCAATCTTGATATTGTATCAGCTTTGGCTATTTTGAACTCGCCGCAATTGTCACTGATCGAGATTTGCATGACGCCAAATTTAGATCGCCATTCTTTACAAGAATGGACTTCCTTAGAAAACATGTTTGAGGAACTAAGACTGTACTAAGCAAGTGGAATGGGCAGTAGTGCTGTCCAAACTTAACATGCATGTCAAACGTTTGCTTCTGACACAAGCCATGGTTATATGGAACACAGAGCACTAACGTCTGAGTGTATAAAGCAGCCCAACAGCCCGCTGGCAAAATATGTTCTTAAAGCAGATATGCAGAACCTTTATTTTTAAATAAATTTCTGAGTGGATAGTATCTCCATCCTTGACTCTTGTATGCTGTATAAATGGGAATAATATATATATATATATATATATATATATATATATATATATATATATATATATATATTTTTTTTTTTTTTTGAGAGTTAAAATTGACCACAAAGTTGTGATTGGCGCTGCCCCGCTGAGCCAGCCAGCCCTGAGCACGTGACGTCACAGCGGGAAGCGGTTTTAAGGCCGAGGCCTTTTACAGCTACAGACCAAAGTCATATAAATAAAAATTTATGGTGAAAGTAAGAAATAGCGTTACCGACTCGCTCAACTAAGACTGACTTGACTTCACTGATTGTGGGTTGACTCTCATTAAAACAGGATGGGTGCTATAACTTATGCAACATACATGTACATGCATGCATTTTCACTGATAAAATGTAAAAGGCTCATTAAATAATCAGATGAACTGAGACAATCACATTCTGAAGCAAATTAAATAATCTTATACCGCTAACTTAAACACACAATACCAGTTACATGGATTAATCTAAATGCAGGCAAACAACGAGTTTTTGTTGTTTTATATCCAAATGAGAGTCGGAGCTTACCCGTCTGTGTTCTCGCTTCTTGAAGGCCGAGCTTGTGGCCTATTGTTTTGAAACGATCTGACTTTCAGTTGTTCGTTCAGTTCTCTGTTTATTCGCTTCTTCCACATAAGGGCGAGATGGCAGCGATATTCAGTTTAGAAATAAGATGGCTGCTCCACTCATTCTCTACTTTGTCCATACGGAGTACTCCGCCATTACTGCTCGGCTCAGGCAATTATTAAAACCCGGGATGGAACAGGACGTCACTGGTTTTAGCAACAACCGCAGAGAGGTCACTGCCCGAGCGATATGTCCCATCCTGTTCCATCCTGGGTTTTAGCAACAACCCTCGGCTCACTCCGGGAGGACTGGTGCAACTGAACTTTCCTTTTTTAAAAAATAAAAATAAAATATATACTTTCCTTTTCTTGTTTTCCTTTAATTGTTGGTACTGCACCCTCTTTCAATCCGGGCTTATAGCCGATGCTCCTCAACAGATCAGAGGTCTCGTACGAGTCTTCAGTAAAATGTGCAGAGCAGAGGAGAGACCACTTCATAGGCGCCCAATGTGCCCGTGAACTTCTTGCAAAACGTGTCCAAATCTTTGCAGTTTGAACATTCTTGGGCCGTGAATGCAACGTAAATCCACCTTCTGTCGTGTTGCTGCACCGGCCAGCAACACATCTACGTGGCATGGCGATAAATTAGCTCAAAATAGAGGATCGGAGTTGCAGTCAGCTCTGTGTTTTAGTATAGCGGAAATGGCGATGAGACCGATAGACTTCCTGCTGTGACGTCACAGATGTCAAGGTCATTCACTCAGACCGCTACCTATATAAATCACTTTAATCATAAACATTACTATATTAGATTTATTGTTAACGCTTAAAACTATTCCTGTGCCATTCTTGAGGTCTCAAGGCATTTATAAACAAAAAGTGAGGCCATGGCTCTGCGTATATGCTTTAACGTGCCAGCTAGGAGCCTTATTTCCTTGAGGATTTTCCCAAAAAACACCATCTATAATTTCGCCAAATGTGGTTGATGTGGAGCTTCTTCGTTGGTGTAATAAATGGTCAGAAGTTGACAAATCAGCCCTTCCAACCAGCCCCTCAACCACTCTTAGAGAATGTGATCCAGTTTTCTACCCCAACATAAACATTCCCCTTCGCATCCTTTGCACTCTGCTGGTTACTTCGGCAGAGTGTAAAAGGTTCTTCAGTACATTAAAATGCCTGAAGACATACCTGCGACGCACCATGACCACAGAGCGGCAGTCGGGACTGGCGATGATGAACATACACTATGACAGAGCGATCAACATTGACAAGATCGTTGACATCTTTGCCATTCGTCATCCATGATGCCTTTTACTTAGAAACATTTTGGCCGATGAGTATGGAATCAATTTTGTGCCAAAATGTTCATACAATACTTTTGAAATATCAAACAAAAACGACAAATCAAAATACAAAAAAAAAGTCAATTTTTTTAGACTGGCAAACAAATTATTCGTGTAATTGTGCAAAATATCAGTCTATTACTCTTCAGAAACCTTTTATTTTTGTTCCGCGTCTTTCTCAGTTTTGTTTGACGTAATTTATTTTGGTTGCGATTCCAGCTTTCTCGTTTGCGCTCCCTGACTTTTTGCTTGCAGTTTTGGCACAAACTTCCCGTGTGGGTGGGCTGTCCAGGAATGCATTCCCATTGGCTAACTTGTGTTTGACTGACAGCTACGCTCAGCCATTCCCTACTCAGATTCTGGCGGACTGTTTGACGAGTGACCGATCCATTGACGGTAAACAAGGATCGAGTGGACTTCAGTGGCGACTGTGATACTGAATTAATTCAACAAAGTGTAAGTGCGGGACAAATGTGTTGTATGTGTTGCAGTAGTGCACATTATGCAGGTGTTTCGTGGCAAGTCAAATGTTAGCCTTAGTTCCACTACCCAATATAGTAGCTGTCTTGCTAACGTTAAACACACCTACATAATGTGTACTACTGCAACACATACAACACATTTGTCCCGTACTTACACTTTGTTGTAAAGTCAACGCGGTGTCTAAATTTGATGCATACCCAATGCCTCGTATTGACAAGTTTCTCAATCGACTAGGCACAGCTCATTTTTATTCGACACTGGATTTGAGGTAAAGGCTGCACTGTGTGGGGGGCCACTGTTACACTCCCCTGACTTTTCTCTCCCCTTTGTTTTGCAGACGGATGCGTCGGACACAGGGCTGGGGGCTGTTCTGTCCCAGGAGGGGGAGGACCATCCAGTGCTGTACATCAGCTGGAAGCTGTTGGTGCATGAGGGCAGGTATACCACAATAGAAAAGGAATGCCTCGCCATCAAGTGGGCAGTCCTCGCGCTCCGCTACTACCTGCTGGGGCGCCCTTTCACCCTCTGTTCGGACCATGCGCCCCTGCAGTGGCTCCATCGCATGAAGAATAACAACGCGTGGATCACCTGTTGGTATCTGGCACTCTAGCCATTTAAGTTCAAGGTGGTCCACAGGCTGGGGGCACAGATGGTTGTGGTGGATTTCCTCTCCCATTGGGGGGAGGGGGAGTTAGCTGCAGGCCAGACAGCTCCCTGGCCTGAGTTGGGCGGTGGGGGTATGTGGCAGCGAGGGCATGGTCAAGCATCAGTCTGTGAATGGAGGGCGGAGTCAGGGAAGGTAAGTGGCAGAATCATTGCACCTGACATGAATTAACCTGTGTTTGTGTGTCTCCCCCAGTGACTGCACCCTATCAAAGGAGAGAGAGCAGAGAAAGGGGGCTGTCCCCAACCTGGACACTTGTGTGTGTGCGTGTCTGACTGGGAGAGTGTGAAAGGGAAAGCTGAAAAGCTAGAATAAAAAGTTTTTGTAACACTCAGTTCTGGCCTGCTGTGCTTCTGTGCTCCACCCACCTTCAACAATTCTTACAGTCAGGTAACCACAGCTGGATAAAGGGTTGCATGTTGCCATGGTAACACACTGACTGACTGACAGCCCATAGTAAATGTAGTAACAGTTTCAAGCAAAATTGTAACGTTACAGTACGGTATGTAATGAACACAGATGAGCAGAGCGACACCACTGATCTCTATGTAAAATATCTGGAGAGCTCATTGGCCAATACGTGCTCTACAGATGAGTGAAGAGTACAAGCAGCCATTTGACCACACCCATCACGTGGATTTGGTTTATGTGTTAAAGCATCATATTCAAATCAAATTTGACCCAAAAAAAGTATCTCCTGACTTTTTTTCCCCTTTCATTCCCTCCTCTTATTTTCTCCACTTTACCCCCCCATTCCTTACAGATCTTTATAACGCTCCCCTTCACTGTTAATGTTTTTTTCCTTTTCCAGTTCAGTCTCTGATCATTTTTTTAAATGGCTCTTTCATGACTATGATTATTTTTACGGAGATTATTTCAGTTTTTCTGTTAGACAGTGTGTCTCTCTTTTGTATATTTCTTCTTCCTTTCTGTTTAGGACAGTTGTTGAAACAGGATGATTTTCTCATGTTCTTTTCCATTTTTGCTTCATTCTCTCAGTCGTGTCTTAACAGTGTTTATTGGTCACATAATTCACATCCCACATGAATCGATCCTGATCGAGTTCAATAACTTAGAGATTATTCCTCAGAGCCCACACTAATATTTTTATACAATTGAATTGTTATATTTCATTACGTTACATTACAAGCATTTATCAGATGCTCTTATCCAGAGCAACGTACATCACACCCAGAGCAGACTGGGGAGCAGTTAGGGGTTAGGGGCCTTGCTCAAGGGCACTTCAGCCATTCCTGCTGGTCCAGGGAATCGAACCAGCAACCTTAACTTTCATTGTTATGCTGATGACATTCATATCTACATCACTATCACCCCTTCCATAGCCTCTGTCCAGCTGCTAAGGACTTGCATCACTGACCTTAAACAATGGCTGCATAAGAACTGCCTTAAACTTAATGCTAGCAAAACGGAGGTTCTATTAGTAGGTACCAAAAGACAGGTTCTGAACTTCTCCAGTTTCACTATTGATGTTGATGGTGTGTCTATTAGTCCTTCCCAAGTTATAAAAAACCTTGGAGTTATCTTTGACTCCACCCTTACGTTTGAACCCCATCTTAAACTAATTACTAAGAATGCTTTCTTTCACCTCCGCAATATTGCACGTCTCCGCCCTCTTCTCTTGGAAATTGATGCCAAAATGTTGGTCAATGCGTTTTATCTTTTCTCGTCTTGACTAATGCAGTTCTCTCTTTTATGGTTTCTCTGCCACATTGCTCAATCGCCTGCAGTCCATCCAAAACTCAGCAGCTCGAGTCCTCACACTCCCCAAGCGCACTGCTCACATCACTCCTGTTTTACAGCAACTGCACTGGTTGCCAGTGATCGCTCGGATTAAATACAAAATCTTGCTTTTAAACTATAAAGCTCTTCATGGTCTCGCCCCTTCCTATCTCTGTGAGCTAATTCATTTGTCCTGTCCCTCCCGCTCCCTCAGATCTTCTGTCTGTGGACTTCTGACTGTTCCACGGTTTAAACTGGATCTGTGGGTGGCAGATCATTCAGTGCTGCTGCTCCTAAACTTTGGAACTCGTTACCACAATCGCTTCGTGACTGTTCCACTCTCTCTTCCTTCAACGCTAACCTGAAAACTTTCCTCTTTACCTCACACTATTCTTCCTAGTTTTTTATTGGTGGTAACTCTTTTGTAAAGCGTCCTTGGGTTTGTGAAAGGCGCTATATAAATTGAACTTATTATTATTATTATTATTATTATTATTATCTCATCTCATTATCTGTAGCCGCTTTATCCTGTTCTACAGGGTCGCAGGCGAGCTGGATCCTATCCCAGCTGACTACGGGTGAAAGGCGGGGTTCACCCTGGACAAGTCGCCAGGTCATCACAGGGCTGACACATAGACACAGACAACCATTCACACTCACATTCACACCTACGCTCAATTTAGAGTCACCAGTTAACCTAACCTGCATGTCTTTGGACTGTGGGGGAAACCGGAGCACCCGGAGGAAACCCACGCGGACACGGGGAGAACATGCAAACTCCGCACAGAAAGGCCCTCGCCGGCCACGGGGCTCGAACCCGGACCTTCTTGCTGTGAGGCGACAGCGCTAACCACTACACCACCGTGCCGCCCATTATTATTATTTTGGTCCCAAAGCTGCTTCTCTAACCTTCTTCTGAAGCTGCTTATATTGATCTTATTTTTGTTTGACATATAACCCCGATTCCAAAAAAGTTGGAACAAAGTACAAATTGTAAATAAAAACGGAATGCAATGATGTGGAAGTTTCAAAATTCCACATTTTATTCAGAATAGAACATAGATGACATATCAAATGTTTAAACTGAGAAAATGTATCATTTAAAGAGAAAAATTAGGTGATTTTAAATTTCATGACAACAACACATCTCAAAAAAGTTGGGACAAGGCCATGTTTCCCACTGTGAGACATCCCCTTTTCTCTTTACAACAGTCTGTAAACGTCTGGGGACTGAGGAGACAAGTTGCTCAAGTTTAGGGATAGGAATGTTAACCCATTCTTGTCTAATGTAGGATTCTAGTTGCTCAACTGTCTTAGGTCTTTTTTGTCGTATCTTCCGTTTTATGATGCGCCAAATGTTTTCTATGGGTGAAAGATCTGGACTGCAGGCTGGCCAGTTCAGTACCCGGACCCTTCTTCTACGCAGCCATGATGCTGTAATTGATGCAGTATGTGGTTTGGCATTGTCATGCTGGAAAATGCAAGGTCTTCCCTGAAAGAGACGTCATCTGGGCGGGAGCATATGTTGCTCTAGAACCTGGATATACCTTTCAGCATTGATGGTGTTTTTCCAGATGTGTAAGCTGCCCATGCCACACGCACTAATGCAACCCCATACCATCAGAGATGCAGGCTTCTGAACTGAGCGCCGATAACAACTTGGGTCGTCCTTCTCCTCTTTAGTCCGAATGACACGGCGTCCCTGATTTCCATAAAGAACTTCAAATTTTGATTCATCTGACCACAGAACAGTTTTCCACTTTGCCACAGTCCATTTTAAATGAGCCTTGGCCCAGAGAAGACGTCTGCGCTTCTGGATCATGTTTAGATACGGCTTCTTCTTTGAACTATAGAGTTTTAGCTGGCAACGGCAGATGGCACGGTGAATTGTGTTCACAGATAATGTTCTCTGGAAATATTCCTGAGCCCATTTTGTGATTTCCAATACAGAAGCATGCCTGTATGTGATGCAGTGCCGTCTAAGGGCCCGAAGATCACGGGCACCCAGTATGGTTTTCCGGCCTTGACCCTTACGCACAGAGATTCTTCCAGATTCTCTGAATCTTTTGATGATATTATGCACTGTAGATGATGATATGTTCAAACTCTTTGCAATTTTACACTGTTGAACTCCTTTCTGATATTGCTCCACTATTTGTCAGCGCAGAATTAGGGGGATTGGTGATCCTCTTCCCATCTTTACTTCTGAGAGCCGCTGCCACTCCAAGATGCTCTTTTTATACCCAGTCATGTTAATGACCTATTGCCAATTGACCTAATGAGTTGCAATTTGGTCCTCCAGCTGTTCCTTTTTTGTACCTTTAACTTTTCCAGCCTCTTATTGCCCCTGTCCCAACTTTGAGATGTGTTGCTGTCATGAAATTTCAAATGAGCCAATATTTGGCATGAAATTTCAAAATGTCTCACTTTCGACATTTGATATGTTGTCTATGTTCTATTGTGAATACAATATCAGTTTTTGAGATTTGTAAATTATTGCATTCCGTTTTTATTTACAATTTGTACTTTGTCCCAACTTTTTTGGAATCGGGGTTGTAGGTATAAATAGATATTGCCTGATGTTATTTAGGTTTTCTAGAAATTTATGTCAAAATATTAATCTCATCTCATCTCATTATCTGTAGCCACTTTATCCTGTTCTACAGGGTCGCAGGTGAGCTGGATCCTATCCCAGCTGACTACGGGCGAAAGGCGGGGTTCACCCTGGACAAGTCGTCAGGTCATCACAGGGCCAAAATATTAATGTTTTGGAAATATTAATTTGTATGGAAATATTTTCTAATAAATGGAGTATTAGTATTGTTTTGTTATTATGCAGTAAATTGTAATTAATTTAGGACTTGTTTAATTTTATTATTATTATTAGATGATTGTACATAATTTGTAACTATAGCAACGGATTGGTATCAGTCTGTTTGTAAATAGTTAATCTGTAATATCTCCATGTAACTCTCTGTTCCATCTGTTATTCACACATATATATATATATATATATATATATATATATATATATATATATGTGGCAGCGGGGGCGTGGTCAAGCGCCGGTCTGTGACAGGAGGGCGGAGTCAGGGAAGGTAAGTGGCAGAATCACGACACCTGAGAACAATTAACCTGTGTTTGTGTGTGTCTTCCCAGTGACTGCGCCCTATTTAAGGAGGGAGAGTGAGAGCAGAGGAGCTGATCTCCGGACTAGACGCTGGCTGTGTGTGTGTGTCTAGGCAATATAACATTGTTCACTGAAAAGTGTGGCAATAAAGCCGTTTTGCAAACCTGATCTCTGTCCTGCCGTCCTCAGTGCTCCACCCACATGTAGGGAGTCTTACAGTGGTGCCGAAACCCGGGACGTGGAGCACCAAATCAGCAGCCCCATGGAATCCTCCCCGTTCGCCGATCTGGTCCACGCCCTCACCACGGCTCAGCAAAGCCAGCACCAGGCACTCGTCACGCTCCGAAAGGAGCAGGAGCAGCGCTTCGAAGCCCTGGTGCTGGCCCAGCAGGAAGACCGCGAGGCGTTCCGGCATCTCCTCGCGTCGGCGGGGTCCACCAGCGCTCCGGCCGCGGGCCCGTCTCCCCTCATCGTCACCAAGATGGGCCCGCAGGACGACCCCGAGGCGTTCATCACGTTGTTCGAACAGGTCGCCGAAGCCTCGGGGTGGCCGATGGAGCAGCGCGCGGCGCGCCTCCTCCCCCTGCTCACGGGAGAGGCACAGCTGGCCGCGCTACAGCTCCCCGCCGACCACCGGCTGGCCTACGCGGACCTCCGCCGGGCCGTCCTCCAGCGCGTGGGGCGCACCCCAGAGCAACAGCGCCAGCGCTTCCGCGCGCTGCGACTGGAGGAAGTTGGCCGGCCGTTCGCGTTCGGCCAGCAGCTCCGGGACGCCTGCTGGCGGTGGCTGAGGGCCAA
The DNA here is from genome assembly GCF_027579695.1 of Neoarius graeffei. Classification (NCBI taxonomy): domain Eukaryota; kingdom Metazoa; phylum Chordata; class Actinopteri; order Siluriformes; family Ariidae; genus Neoarius; species Neoarius graeffei. The sequence continues at coordinate 3,604,505 of NC_083584.1, read as the reverse complement.
CCATCGCGACGCCGAGGGAATCGTCGACCAGGTGGTACTGGAACAGTTCGTCGCCCGCTTACCAGACGGAACCGCGGAGTGGGTCCAGTGCCACCGCCCGGCGTCACTGGATCAGGCAGTCGAGCTGGCGGAGGATCATCTGGCGGCTGTCCCGGCGGCAGGACAGCAGATGGCATCGTCTCTTCTCTCCTCTTCTCTCTCTCTCTCTCTCCCCCTCCTCCTGTGTCCCGTCCTCGCCCCATTCCCCCACCGCGGAGGCGGGGGCCGGCTCCACCCCAGCTGGCCCGCCGCACCCGCGGTGCCCTCCCGTTTCTCCCTTCTGTGTCTGTCTCTCCCCCACCTCAGATGAGTGAGCCCCAGATCACCGGTGCAGAGGGAAAGCCCGGGCCGGTTTGCTGGCGCTGCGGGGAGCCGGGCCACCTTCATCAGCAGTGCACAGCAATGGAAGTGGGCGCGGTGGTTCGGATCCCCGACGCGCCAGAGGCCGCCCTCGATCGGGCCGGAGCGTATCGCATACCGGTGAGTATCCAAGGGGCTACCTATCAGGTGTTGGTGGATTCTGGTTGTAATCAGACCTCAATTCGCCAAAGCCTGGTTCAAAACGAGGCATTGGGGGGAGCACAAGGGGTGAAGGTGTTGTGTGCACGGGGATGTTCACAGCTACCCTTTGGTGTCGGTCCACATTATTTTCAGAGGGGAAAAATTTATAGTGAAGGCGGCGGTTAATCCTCGCCTTACCCACTCGTTAATTTTGGGGACTGATTGGCCGGGATTTCGGGGTTTAATGACACGCCTAGTAGAGAGTGGGTCCTGCCATTTGACAGGGGGAGGTCCCGGTGTCGCTTTGGCGGGAGCAGCTGTCACAGAGCCGTCTACGTCATCTCCGCGTCAGAGTGAGGAGCCGCCGGCTCCTCCTCTCTCTATTGGGGAATCCCTCGCGGATTTCCCATTAGAGCAGTCGCGAGACGAGACTCTGCGGCATGCGTTTGACCAAGTGAGAGTAATCGATGGTCAAACGCTCCCGCCGAACGCCACCCCGTCCTTCCCCTACTTCGCGATTATGAAGGATAGATTATACCGAGTGACGCAGGACACTCAAACTAAAGAGCGAGTCACGCAGCTTTTAATTCCGAAAAGCCGCCGGGAATTGGTATTCCAGGCGGCTCACTTTAATCCCATGGCTGGACACTTGGGGCAGGATAAAACACTAGCCCAAATAATGGCCCGATTCTATTGGCCGGGGATTCGCGGCGATGTCCATAGGTGGTGTACGGCATGCCGCGAATGCCAGTTAGTAAACCCAGCGGCCATTCCAAAAGCGCCTTTGCGCCCTCTACCGTTAATCGAGACCCCGTTTGAGAGAATTGGGATGGATCTCGTCGGGCCATTAGATCGGTCAACACGAGGGTACCGCTTTATATTAGTTCTGGTGGACTATGCAACGCGATACCCGGAAGCCGTGCCTCTGCACAATATCTCAGCACGCAGTATTGCAGAGGCACTCTTCCGCGTCATCTCCCGAGTTGGAATCCCGAAAGAGATTCTGACTGATCAAGGCACTATGTTTATGTCACGAACACTGCGCGAACTGTATGGGTTATTGGGGATTAAGCCGATCCGCACCAGTGTGTATCACCCACAAACGGACGGTTTGGTAGAACGATTCAACCGCACCCTCAAAAATATTATTAAAAAATTCGTAAGTGAGGACACACGTAATTGGGATAAGTGGCTTGAACCCTTGCTGTTCTCAGTGCGAGAGGTTCCCCAAGCCTCCACGGGGTTCTCCCCATTCTAATTATTATATGGGCGTAAGCCGCACGGCATCCTGGACGTGCTGCAGGAAAATTGGGAGGAAGGACCTTCACAAAGTAAGAATGAAATTCAGTACGTTATGGACCTGCGCGCAAAACTCCACACGCTCACCCACCTAACTCAGGAGAATTTGCGGCAGGCCCAGGAACGGCAAGCCCGCCTGTACAACAAGGGTACGCGCCTTAGAGAGTTCACTCCGGGAGATAAGGTACTCGTACTGTTGCCCACGTCGAGCTCCAAATTGATCGCCAAGTGGCAAGGACCCTTTGAGGTCACACGGCGAGTCGGGGATGTCGACTATGAGGTGAGGCGAACGGACAGGGGTGGGGCGCTACAGATTTACCACCTCAATCTGCTTAAACTCTGGAACGAGGAGGTCCCCGTGGCGTTGGTGTCGGTAGTTCCGGAGAAGGCGGAGCTGGGGCCGGAGGTTCAAAAAGGAACATTGGCATCACATACCTCTCCGGTCCCCTGTGGAGACCACCTCTCCCCGACCCAACTCACGGAGGTCGCCCAGTTGCAGACCGAGTTTTCGGATGTGTTCTCGCCCCTGCCTGGTCGCACTAACCTCATAGAGCACCACATAGAGACACCCCCGGGGGTGGTAGTGCGTAGCCGCCCTTACAGGCTACCCGAACACAAAAAAAAGGTGGTTCGGGAAGAACTTCAGACCATGCTCGAAATGGGCATCGTCGAGGAGTCCCACAGTGACTGGAGCAGCCCGGTGGTCTTGGTACCCAAGGCCGACGGGTCGGTCCGGTTCTGTGTGGACTATAGAAAAGTCAACGCGGTGTCTAAATTCGACGCGTACCCAATACCTCATATTGATGAGCTGCTCGATCGACTCGGCACTGCTCGATTTTATTCGACACTGGATTTGACGAAGGGATATTGGCAGATCCCCTTGACTCCACTATCCCGAGAAAAAACGGCCTTTTCCACACCGTTTGGTTTACACCAATTCGTCACCCTTCCGTTTGGGCTGTTTGGGGCGCCCGCGACGTTTCAGCAGCTGATGGACCGAGTCCTCCGCCCTCACGCCACGTATGCGGCAGCATATTTAGATGACATCATCATCTATAGCAATGACTGGCAGCGGCACCTCGAACATCTGAGGGCTGTCCTTAGGTCGCTGAGGCGAGCGGGGCTCACAGCCAACCCAAAGAAGTGTGTGATTGGGCGGGTGGAAGTACGGTACCTGGGCTTCCACTTGGGCAACGGGCAGGTGCGTCCCCAAATTAATAAGACGGCAGCAATTGCGGCCTGCCCGAGGCCCAAGACCAAAAAGGGGGTGAGACAGTTCCTGGGGCTGGCTGGCTATTATCGTAGGTTTATACCTAATTATTCGGACGTCACCAGCCCGCTGACTGATCTCACTAAAAAGGGGGCACCAGATCCGGTCCAGTGGACGAAGCAGTGCCAGCGGGCTTTCTCAGAGGTAAAGGCTGCACTGTGTGGGGGGCCACTTCTACACTCCCCTGACTTTTCTCTCCTCTTTGTGTTGCAGACCGATGCGTCGGACAGAGGGCTGGGGGCGGTTTTGTCCCAGGAGGTGGAGGGGGAGGACCGCCCTGTCCTGTATATCAGCAGGAAGCTGTCGGTGCGTGAGGGGCGCTTCAGCACCATCGAGAAAGAGTGTCTGGCCATCAAGTGGGCGGTTCTCGCCCTCCGGTACTACCTACTGGGGCGCCCTTTCACCCTCTGTTCGGACCACGCGCCCCTCCAGTGGCTCCACCGCATGAAAGATGCCAACGCGCGGATCACCCGTTGGTATCTGGCGCTCCAACCCTTTAATTTCAAGGTGGTCCACAGGCCAGGGGCGCAGATGGTCGTGACGGACTTCCTCTCCCGTCAAGGGGGGGGGGAGTCGGCTGCAGGCCGGACAGCCGCCCGGCCTGAGTCGGGCGGTGGGGGTATGTGGCAGCGGGGGCGTGGTCAAGCGCCGGTCTGTGACAGGAGGGTGGAGTCAGGGAAGGTAAGTGGCAGAATCACAACACCTGAGAACAATTAACCTGTGTTTGTGTGTGTCTTCCCAGTGACCGCGCCCTATTTAAGGAGGGAGAGTGAGAGCAGAGGAGCTGATCTCCGGACTAGACGCTGGCTGTGTGTGTGTGTGTGTCTGTGTCTAGGCAATATAACGTTGTTCACTGAAAAGTGTGGCAATAAAGCCGTTTTGCAAACCTGATCTCTGTCCTGCCGTCCTCAGTGCTCCACCCACACGTAGGGAGTCTTACTAATATATATATATATATATATATATATATATATATATATACACACATACACACACACAACTTTTATTCAAGACACAAGAAGGTCCATATAGACAGCACAGTACATGAAAAAATAAATATACAGTAAAAAAAACAATATAAAACATTTAAAAAGGATGCAAATAAAGCATCAACAATTACATAGGCCTATATTTTTTAAAATGCATACAAACTTCGGGTCCAATGTTTCCAAAAGCAAGATGAGTACCTTGTGTCACTTACAGAAACATCAGTTAAAGACACAATAATCGTGTTCTTAGACCCAGTGAATCTGCACATGAATCTATACATAACATTTCTCAGGACAGCATTAAAAGTCGGCACATTGTTCGTAATGAACATTTCACTGGCACTACTGCACCTGGGAATTTTGAGCAAAATTCTCAAAGTATCATTATATGCCACTTGAAGTTTTTTTTCATTTTTGCATTACTATAATTGCACCACAAGTGGGCAGTATACAGTGGAGTGCAGTATGTTTTGAAAAGCGATATTTTTACATCAGTAGTACACATGTGGAATTTGCGAGCCAGCATATTTGCCTGCCCATACAGTTTACCACACTGACGCTGCACATCATCATCATCATCATCATCACTGAGGTCATCTCTTATCACATGTCCCAGATATTTAACTTTCTTTACAACCACAAGTGGTTCACCTGCCAATGAGAGAGGGAGAAACAAGCTTCATATCCTCCTTTGTTCTAACAATCAATACCACACTCTTCGATGAGTTAAATTTAATATCATACATTATGCCATACTGAGAGCATATTCTTAGAAGCTGCTGCAGGCCAGCACTGGAGGAGACAATATCACCAAATCACCAGCGTAAAGCATATGATTAATGAGGTTATCCCCCACCATACAGCCAGTTCTACACTCCTTTAGCTCCATAGATAAGTTATCCATGTACAGATTGAATAATAGTGGAGACAGAATTCCACCCTGCCGCACTCCATTAGAGACATAGAAGGGTGTGGACGTACTCACCCCCCACCTAACTTGCATAGTTTGATGAGAATACCAAAACTGCAGTATCCTAATTAGGTAAGAGGGAACACCTCGCTTATGCAGTTTGACAAGCAGTTTTCCATGATTGATAGGTCAAAGGCTTTTGACGCAACCAGGAAACACATGAAGACTGTGCTACTACGTGATCTGTACCTATAGACAATTTCTTTAAGTGCGTAAATACATAAATCGGTTCCATGCTTACTCTTAAAGCCAAACTGATTATGTGTTGATACTATATATTCTGTAAGCCTATCCATAAGGATCCCTTCTAATACCTTGGATAGTATACTTGCTAGTGCAATAGGTCTATAGTTATCTATACTAGTTAATTTACCAGTCTTATTTTTAACTACAGGTACCAACAAGACAGATAACATTGATCCAGGAAGTATGCCATGCTTCATTAACCCAGAAAAGCATAGAGCAAGTAACACTGAAACACGTTGACTAGCGTATTTCAGATGTTCAGCTGTTATCTTATCCTGCCCACAGGCTTTGTTCATTTTAAGTTTCTCAATAACATACACTACCGTTCAAAAGTTTGGGGTCACTTTGAAATGTCCTTATTTTTGAAAGAAAAGCACTGTTCTTTTCAATGAAGATCACTTTAAACTAATCAGAAATCCACTCTATACATTGCTAATGTGCTAAATGACTATTCTAGCTGCAAATGTCTGGTTTTTGGTGCAATATCTCCATAGGTGTATAGAGGCCCATTTCCAGCAACTCTCACTCCAGTGTTCTAATGGTACAATGTGTTTGCTCATTGCCTCAGAAGGCTAATGGATGATTAGAAAACCCTTGTACAATCATGTTAGCACAGCTGAAAACAGTTGAGCTCTTTAGAGAAGCTATAAAACTGACCTTCCTTTGAGCAGATTGAGTTTCTGGAGCATCACATTTGTGGGGTCGATTAAATGCTCAAAATGGCCAGAAAAATGTCTTGACTATATTTTCTATTCATTTTACAACTTATGGTGGTAAATAAAAGTGTGACTTTTCATGGAAAACACAAAATTGTCTGGGTGACCCCAAACTTTTGAACGGTAGTGTAACATACTTCATCTGGCCAGATGATTGCACCATCACTGTGTGGTATTTCACCTAAGTTAAACACATCACTCTTCACACAATTAAAAATGTTCTCATAGTGTCTCCTCCATAGCTCTGCAATGTTTTCAGGCTCAGTAATGCCATCAATACTAGCAGGCAGTGGCATTTTACTGTTGTTTTCCACCTTCACCTCCTTCCAGAACTCATATACGTTATTAGCTCGTAACTTTTTCGCCATAGAATTCGCCCAAATAGTCTGCTCATTTCTTTTTATAAAACGCACAACATATTTGAATCTAGCATTAGTCCATACCTTGTGCTCACAGACTGGGCCATACCTAGGTTTGCCTGCTAAAGCCCATCTTCTAGAAGCATCTTTTGCCTCCATATGAACTTCATGGACATAGTCATTCCACCCTGGTCTCACAATATGTTGTTTCACCACATTTTTTCTCAGTGGCTCACTTCCTTCAGCTAGACAATTCACAGTTTTATCATACATTGCACACAGGTCATTATTGTGACTTACATTCTTACAGTTGATATTCCCACACATAATTGCATCAACAGGTAACTCAATATTTCTTAAGTACACATCAGTCTGTAACTTGTAATATTGCAGGTCAGCTTCTGTGAGCCTTACCCAGTCCAGAGTCTCACTTGGTCCATGGCTGTCATTGCAGACAAGCTCAGGTAGACCCTTAATATTAATAAACATAGAGACAGGAATATGATCTGCTGTAACCAGACTATGTAAGATCTCAACCTCCTCTATACAATTATGTGCATCAAGTGTAGATACAGTGGGGCAAAAAAGTATTTAGTCAGTCACCAATTGTGCAAGTTCTCCCACTTAAAAAGATGAGAGAGGCCTGTAATTTTCATCATAGGTACACTTCAACTATGAGAGACAAAATGAGGAAAAAAAATCCAGAAAAATCACATTGTCTGATTTTTTAAGAATTTATTTGCAAATTATGGTGGAAAATAAGTATTTGGTCAATAACAAAAGTTCATCTCAATACTTTGTTATATACCCTTTGTTGGCAATGACAGAGGTCAAACGTTTTCTGCAAGTCTTCACAAGGTTTTCACACACTGTTGCTGGTATTTTGGCCCATTCCTCCATGCAGATCTCCTCTAGAGCAGTGATGTTTTGGGGCTGTCGCTGGGCAACACGGACTTTCAACTCCCTCCAAAGATTTTCTATGGGGTTGAGATCTGGAGACTGGCTAGGCCACTCCAGGACCTTGAAATGCTTCGTACGAAGCCACTCCTTCGTTGCCCGGGAGGTGTGTTTGGGATCATTGTCATGCTGAAAGACCCAGCCACGTTTCATCTTCAATGCCCTTGCTGATGGAAGGTTTTCACTCAAAATCTCACGATACATGGCCCCATTCATTCTTTCCTTTACACGGATCAGTCGTCCTGGTCCCTTTGCAGAAAAACAGCCCCAAAGCATGATGTTTCCACCCCCATGCTTCACAGTAGGTATGGTGTTCTTTGGATGCAACTCAGCATTCTTTCTCCTCCAAACACAACAAGTTGAGTTTTTACCAAAACGTTCTATTTTGGTTTCATCTGTCCATATGACATTCTCCCAATCCTCTTCTGGATCATCCAAATGCTCTCTAGCAAACTTCAGACGGGCCTGGACATGTACTGGCTTAAGCAGGGGGACACGTCTGGCACTGCAGGATTTGAGTCCCTGGCGGCGTAGTGTGTTACTGATGGCCTTTGTTACTTTGGTCCCAGCTCTCTGCAGGTCATTCACTAGGTCCCCCCGTGTGGTTCTGGGATTTTTGCTCACCGTTCTTGTGATCATTTTGACCCCACGGGGTGAGATCTTGCGTGGAGCCCCAGATCGAGGGAGATTATCAGTGGTCTTGTATGTCTTCCATTTTCTAAAAATTGCTCCCACAGTTGATTTCTTCACACCAAGCTGCTTACCTATTGCAGATTCAGTCTTCCCAGCCTGGTGCAGGTCTACAATTTTGTTTCTGGTGTCCTTTGACAGCTCTTTGGTCTTGGCCATAGTGGAGTTTGGAGTGTGACTGTTTAAGGTTGTGGACAGGTGTCTTTTATACTGATAACAAGTTCAAACAGGTGCCATTAATACAGGTAACGAGTGGAGGACAGAGGAGCCTCTTAAAGAACAAGTTACAGGTCTGTGAGAGCCAGAAATCTTGCTTGTTTGTAGGTGACCAAATACTTATTTTACTGAGGAATTTACCAATTAATTCATTAAAAATCCTACAATGTGATTTCCTGTATTCTTTCCCCCCATTCTGTCTCTCATAGTTGAAGTGTACCTATGATGAAAATTGCAGGCCTCTCTCATCTTTTTAAGTGGGAGAACTTGCACAATTGGTGGCTGACTAAACACTTTTTTGCCCCACTGTATACAATGGTCCAACCAGGATGTAGTGTGCCAAGCTTCACTCACATATGTATAACTATAGTATCAGCTGGCAGTAGTTCCTTAGTGGACAGAATAACCTTGTTATCATTGCAGAACTGTGTCAGGTGTTGACCAAAAAGTGAGTTAGAGTCTGATACATCAGCATTCAGATCCCCCAAGACAAATATGGATGTACACTCACTTTCCCTTATATATGACCCTATAAAAGCAAGCTTATTCAAATACTCATCTTCATTTTTGTAATATTCATATGGAATGTCTCATCTCATCTCATTATCTCTAGCCGCTTTATCCTGTTCTACAGGGTCGCAGGCAAGCTGGAGCCTATCCCAGCTGACTACGGGCGAAAGGCGGGGTTCACCCTGGACAAGTCGCCAGGTCATCACAAGGCTGACACATAGACACAGACAACCATTCACACTCACATTCACACCTACGCTCAATTTAGAGTCACCAGTTAACCTAACCTGCATGTCTTTGGACTGTGGGGGAAACCGGAGCACCCGGAGGAAACCCACGCGGACACGGGGAGAACATGCAAACTCCACACAGAAAGGCCCTCGCCGGCCACGGGGCTCGAACCCAGGACCTTCTTGCTGTGAGGCGACAGCGCTAACCACTACACCACCGTGCCACCTCATATGGAGTGTATACATTTAAAATTATAAAAACATTCTTATCATGCACCAACTTGATTCCTATGCACCAAGTCCACACCTAACCTAATCACAGTGACCGATGGATCAAGTTTCTTGTGCCAGAATATGGCCACTCCTCCTGGGATCCTGCCACGCAGGATTCTGATGTTAAGGTCTGTCGTAAATTCCCCTGCCCCGTGGAAATCATTATGCGCAGTATTCAGTTTGTCCAGGTCTTGAATAGCTAAAAAGGTCTCTTGCAAACACACCACATCAGCATTCTCAAAAAGCTTGTCAGTAATAATGCGCTGGGCTCTCGCTCCAGTGGCCTGTCCATGTCGCAGACCACGGGAGTTATAAGAGACAACTCTCATAGCAGTTTATCATTGTTTATCGTGCATGAGAAGCCCTTGGCTCCGACGCACTCATCCCTGTGCCAAGTGGTGCTCTAACACCTGCCCCTACTGCAGCCCTAGGCCTGCGATTCTCATAGAAGCGCCTTACGTAGGTCCCTTCTGGCCACAGCTGCAGCGCATACATCTTGCCTACTTCCTTATTCAACTGAAACTTTAAAAGAGCTATACCGAGTATACTCAGTGTTAATCTTCTGACAAGTCACATCTCTGGACAGTTTTTCTTTTAGATAACTGGCCAGAGTCTCTGAGTCTAAGTCAGGAGCAAGCTTTGTCACAAACACACTCACCAACTTAGTTGTCACTGCATGTATGTTCCCCACAGCACTGGTTCCAATTATGCCGTAGGTCTTCTTCTCTCTGGGAGGATTCATACTGGTCTTATTATGCACTGCTGCAGTAGATTGTTTCCCAAGACGTTGCTTGTGCTTGCCATGCTTTAGTACATGGCTCCATGCAGGGGACATTGTCACATCACTCCCCCCGCCAGCTGTTTCCACAGTGGCGGTCAACGGCGAGGGTCCAGGCGCAGGCTCTCTGTGACTTGATCCGTGGAGCTGGACCCCCTCACTGGCCATGGTTATAGCTGCATTCCCCTTGTTGGTACTGGGTTGTTCAATCACACTCAGGCGTTGGTTAATGTCTGTGGTTATTCCACGAAGATTCTCACATGCAGTCGACTGCTCACTCACAGCATTCTTCATGGAGGCTATCTCTGCACTTAGACGTTCAATCTTACTAACCAGGCAAGAGACATCAAAGCTATTAAATGTCACCGGTGGTAAATCATCCAAGTGATAGGACACAAAGCGAGGAACATTCTCACCAGCCTCATTCAGTAGTTTCAGACAATTCTTAACATTATTGGCATCTTTCTGTTGTCCTTTGTAAGCTACACAACGCTGCCCCGTACCCGAACACAGTTCAAACAGGACTTTCTTGGAGCTTTCAATCCACTCTGATCCAAAGTGATTTACAGCCATCAGGATAATGTCATCCTGAGGTACAGTCTTCAGTTTGACAGCAAGGAAGCTCAACAATTCATCTTCCACAATAGTTTTGCCATCAATAGTAGCATAAATCTCAGGTTTTATCCTTTGTTTGATAACACGCCGTGCTGCTGTATCATCATTGGGTGGCCATCTTGGTGGCCATCTTGCCGTTTGCTAATTTAGTTTCATTTCATTTTTCATTCTGTGCAGTAGAATGTATTCGGAGTTTTTTTTTGTTGTTGTTTGGGTTTTTTTTTCACTGCTGATCTGGAACAGTGTGTGAGGGTTCACAGCCTCTGGGCAACAGGAAATGACGTTACTTTTGTGGACTCTGATCCACACACTGTCTCCATCTCTGTGGAAAACAGAATTGTTCTGTCATGTTGTAATGTACTGCACACTTTGGGTTTTCTTCTGCTGTGCATGTACTGTCTGCGTATTTTCTCATCTCATCTCATCTCATTATCTGTAGCCGCTTTATCCTGTTCTACAGGGTCGCAGGCGAGCTGGAGCCTATCCCAGCTGACTACGGGCAAAAGGCAGGGTTCACCCTGGACAAGTCGCCAGGTCATCACAGGGCTGACACATAGACACAGACAACCATTCACACTCACATTCACACCTACGCTCAATTTAGAGTCACCAGTTAACCTAACCTGCATGTCTTTGGACTGTGGGGGAAACCGGAGCACCCGGAGGAAACCCACGCGGACACGGGGAGAACATGCAAACTCCACACAGAAAGGCCCTCGCCGGCCACGGGGCTCGAACCCGGACCTTCTTGCTGTGAGGCGACAGCGCTAACCACTACACCACCGTGCCGCCAAACAAAACATTATAAAATCAAATTAGAACATTTAAGGCAAAGTGTTATCAGAATAAACACTTTACAATCCTATAATCTCTAAACACCAATAATGAAATCATCGCAACCTGCTTAAGGTTCAGCAGGAAATAATTATTTGTTTTAAAAACAGTTCTGAGGTGAAGCTGGAGCTTTAACGTTTCCCACAGCTTCAGGACCAAAGACTTCACACTTCACACTCTCTCACTTTACACTCTCTCACTTCACTTCACACTCTCTCACTTCACACTCTCTCACTTCACTTCACACTCTCTCACTTCACACTCTCTCACTTCACTTCACACTCTCTCACTTTACACTCTCACTTTACACTCTCTCACTTCACACTCTCTCACTTCACTTCACACTCTCTCACTTTACACTCTCACTTTACACTCTCTCACTTCACACTCTCTCACTTCACTTCACACTCTCTCACTTTACACTCTCTCACTTCACACTCTCTCACTTTACACTCTCACTTTACACTCTCTCACTTCACACTCTCTCACTTTACACTCTCACTTTACACTCTCTCACTTCACACTCTCTCACTTTACACTCTCACTTTACACTCTCTCACTTCACAGTCTCTCACTTCACTTCACACTCTCTCACTTTACACTCTCTCACTTCACACTCTCTCACTTCACACTCTCTCACTTTACACTCTCTCACTTCACTTCACACTCTCTCACTTTACACTCTCACTTTACACTCTCTCACTTCACACTCTCTCACTTTACACTCTCTCACTTCACTTCACACTCTCTCAGTTTACACTCTCTCACTAACAGCTGTGATTATTAACTGGACTGTAAAAATATATATATTATAAAATATCATTATGTTTTTTTTCTCATTCCAACACAGCGGTAATATCACCACGTCTCCACAAATTACTCACAATTCCGCAGTCTCAGCAGCATCTACAGGGGTTTTTAAAACTGAAGCTTTTAGTGAATTGGTTAATTTTTATTTTTTTATCTTGAAGTTTGCTGTAGGTGTTTGGGATTTAAGCTGTTTTAGGTTTATGGGGTTTTTTGTGTTTTGAAGTATTTTTTTTCCTTTTAATTTGCTTTTTTTTTTACTGTTTCTTGTATTAATTTTTAATGTTTTCAGAAGTTCTTTTACCTTTTTGAGGTGTTTGTGAGTGTTTTTAGAAGTCTGATTATCACTGATGTATCTTATGATTAAGATTGAAAGTTGGTTCTAATTTTATTTAATTTGTTTGAGAAATTTTATTCTTTTTAATGAATGGAAAGTTCAGCCCAGCTGGATTTTTTTTCTCCTCCAGAATTCTGTCTCTCTCTGTCTGTCTGTCTGTCTCTCTGTCTGTCTGTCTGTCACGTGCTCCACCGTCAGCGCGCTCGCGCCTCCTCCCAGGTGATGCTCGTTATAAATCTCGGCAATAAAAGTGCGCGCGCACCGAAACGCGGTTTAATCATCGTCATCGCCGCGCGAGGACAGAGAGGAAGCGGAAGCAGTCAGTGGCAGATGTCGGTGCAGGCGGACGCCGTGCCGCGGCTGCAGCTCTTTAACTGCGTGCACGCGGACTGTGGAGCGACGTTCACGCGCCGGTGGCGTCTGGAGGAGCACGAGAGCGCGCACACCGGAGCGGTGAGTTCTGAAAGTGTTCTGGAGCGCGTTCACGACAGCACCGGCCGGATCCGTCCGGAACCCTGACGGTGTTCCGAGGAGAACTTTTTCTCTAACGGATCCAGTCGCAGATGTTGCCGCGAACGCGCCCGAGGGGGCCCCGTGCACGCGCTTCAGTGTGTGTGTGTGTGTGTGTGTGTGTGTCGCCCTCTAGCGGCCGCACAGATGCCCCGTGGAAGGATGCACGCGCCAGTTCTCGCGCAGGTCGCACCTCACCAGGCACGCGCTCAAACACCAAGGCGGAAGTGTCAGGTAACGCGCCGTGTTCTCACCTGAGCTCGCGCTGCCGTGTCCCGGAAGTGTTCAGTCTCCAGCATGGCTGTGTTTGCAGGTGCAGTGTGGAGGGCTGCAGTGGGACCTTCTCCACCAGGGACAAGCTGAGGAGACATGTCGGGGTCGCGCACGGGGACCAGCAGCGCTACTTTAAGGTCGGGTCGGGTTGGGTTGGGTCGGGTCGGGTCGGGCCGGGTCGGGGGCACCGCATGGTGCTGAGATCGCATCTCTGGAGAGCCAATATGCTTCTCTGAGAAATTACTATTATGATCATATTTAATTAAACTTTATTCTTAATTGCCTCTCAGCTGATGTGCCGCTTAAATGTGCCTTTTATTATAAACTGCTCCTTTATTTGAGCCCCTGCTGTTCAGGGTTTATTACAGAGGGGCTTTGAGCCTGAAACTCATCTGACTTTTTTTTTTTTCTTTTTCTTTTTGTAGTAGTGACTCTTTGTTCAGTTCAGTGTTTGTCATGCACAGTAAGGACATGTCCTTTTGCACAATCAAATTCTTAGTTTGCTGTCCACCATGAATGCCAATTACAAATAAATAAATAGGCAGAAGGAGTAATGCAAAGTAAAGGCAGTATAGAGCAAAATAAAAGCAAAAACACTCAGTATAGTACAAAATAAAGGTAAATGTAGTGCAAAATAGGTAGTGTAATACAAAAATAAGGCAATGATCGGCTGTAGCAGCAGAAGGGCAGGAATGTGTAAATGTGCAAACAAATGTGAAGACGTAAACAGCCAAAGACACAGCAGCAAAAATGTGCAAACATTAGGCTTTGAGCGGCACTACGATCACTGATTATTATAGGAATCTTTTAGGCCTGATTTATTTTTGTCATGCTGCTCAACTTGTCCTCATATCTGTCACGAGGTCTTTTATTTTCACCATTGCTTCATGCTCGCGTGTGAATGTGTTCCTTTCCCACAGTGCACGTTTCCTGGCTGTGTGATGACGTTCCGGAAGCGGCGCTTGCTGAAACTTCACCAGGTGACTCATGGAGTCTCGTCAGCCTTCAGGTGACCCCCGAGACACTCAGGAGCACTTCATGCAGGAGCTTTAATAACGACATGTTTCCTCTCAGGTGTCTGAAGGCCGGCTGCAGCATGACGTTCAGCACACACATCGCCCGAAAAGCTCATGAGAAAACGCACTCGGGTGAGGGTTCAATCTGTGTGCAGGAAGTGAACTTGCTGATTTGGACATGTCCTCATGCCTGTCTCCATCCGTGTGCTGTAGGTTATCATTGTCCTCACCCGCAGTGTCCTGTTGTGGAGGACACGTGGACTAAACTACAGAAACACACAGCTACACACCCAGGTAGAGACCCCTTTCCCCTCTCCTTGGATAACTTTAGATGATGGTTTAAGGTGTCAATCTTTTCCGTACTCAAGTGTAAACATGTGAGCCACATCTCCGTGTGTTCAGCCTCACACTCGTGCTCCACGTGTGAGAAGACCTTTGTGAAACGTGATGCTTTGCGGAGACACAAGCGCACTCACGCTGTGCAGAAACCCGTGCTGCTGTGTCCGAGTGATGGCTGCCAGGCGTACTTCTCCACCACCTTCAACCTGCAGCACCACATCCGTAAAGTCCACCTGAAGCTGCTGAGTCACTGCTGCTCCTTCCCCGGCTGTGAGAAAGCCTTCGCCATGAGGGTAAATGCCCCGCCCTGTTCACGCTGCCTGTTAATGCAATAATGTTCAACATGCATATGCAAGAACCCTTTATAAAGACTCCCTCATTATGGAGTTCTGTGTGAGTGCTGCCCCCTGCTGGGTGGGAGGTCAGCTGTTGGAGATATTGAAGTTTGTAATGAAGGTATTTGAATGTGTACTCTTTTGTGTGTGTAAGGAGAGTCTGGTTCGTCATCTGCTCCGTCATGACCCCGACACTGCAAAGGTCAAGGTAAGTCACTGTAGCTCAGCAATTACAAATCTGTAATGTGGCTGTTGGTTTTGTTTGAAGTTTTCTGACCTTTTCCTCTGAAGGACTTTGGCTTGTTTTTCAGCTTGGAATTTTTTTTACTGTCAAGTGTGCGCGCACCCCCCCCCCCCCCCCCCCCCCCCAAAAAAAGGGGTTTTGTTTCTAGTGTCTTTATGTTTTTACTCTCCATGCTTCTGATCTTTTTAAGGAGGTGCCACAATAAAAAGCTCGAGTTTTAGGTTTTCAAAGCATCTCATTTATGTAACTGTTTAATTCTAAAACCCTTTAGAAATGCTCCTGCCATGATGTAGCCCAAGGTGCCGACATGGTGTTAAAACCTCACTCCCTCTTAGTGTTTGGTTTTTCTTTGAGACTGTGTTTCTGGTTATTGTTTAAGGTTTTTGAATTTATTTTTCTTGATGCCAAATTTCTAAAGCTCACTTTTGGGAATTGAGAATTTGGTGTTGAAACTTTTGACTTTTTAAAGCTGATTATTGAAGCAAATGTAATGTAGCAGAACACATCCCATTTACTGTAAACTATATTCTACAGGATCAAAACCAGTTCAAATTTATCCCTGACTTTTACATTAAATGTAAGAACTTTTTTTTTTTTTTAAATATTTCAGTAATATGAACATTTGCTATCCGGTTTCAGCTTTGCTTGTTATGCTGTAACCGGAAACTAATCAGTGAGTGAAGTGGAGTTCCTGTTACTGCCCAACTCTCACTGATTGTTTTCCTGTAACAGCACGTCCTGGTGTTTTATTCCTCTTGTACCACAGCAACTTGCAAACAAATTAAATTGATTAAAGATCATACTTTTTGTTCATCTGTTACATTCAGGTTCTCTTTTTATAGTGGCTATACAGTCGTTATCTCATGTCTGTCTCCTCCCTAAATGAAGACAAAATCGCAGCTCATTGTGTAACTGAGAAACAGTGTAAAGTTCCAGGTTCACCTCAGACTGCTACGGCACTGACACTGGAGACTCCTTCCAGAAATGTGTGGAGTGTCTGCTGGACACACCCCTGTGATCTGTTACTATAGAAACGATAATGCATCAGAACAGCACATTAATATAAACCTGCACTACTGTCAGAGCTGCTGTTGGAGAATTAATCAACACCTGACCAATCAGAGGCCTGAATTCAACTGTGCTGTGGTTTACGCATCAGCTTTAAGTGATGTTTTACTTTATGGAGTCTGTAAGTGCAGATTTAACTCTGCTATTAAAAGCTGGGACAGTGTATGGGGGGGGAAATGAGGTGGTGGTCAGGACATGATCTCGGGACTAAACCCCAGCTTGTTTCCACAGCGGCGGCGGAAGCGGGGCAGTAAGGGCTGGCAGAAGCGTCTGGAGGGTCGAGGCCGTCGCTGTCTGGTGGAAGACGATCTGCGGCGTCTCTTCGCTCTGCGCATGCGCATCACTCGCCGCACCAAGCTGGAAGCCAATCTGTCCGGGCTATTCAACGAGCGCAAAATCCCACACCACATCGACCCGGAGGTGAACCTGCGTGACCTCTTCAACATCAAACCTCCTCAAAAGGTCAAAGGTTAAGATGGGATCACATTTCATATTGGCATTGAGTTTTTTTCCAAGTTAATTTTACTCAGGATGAAGCGTGGGTTTTTTTTTTTATTTAATTGAAATGAAGTCAGATTTGTGTTGGAGGAACAGTGTAATACTGAAGGAGAATTTTTGTTCATGCTTTGAGCTCTTTCTGAAAGTACAGTGGACTGTGAAGGCAAACTTGTTTCTTTTTTACTTTAAATGTCCAGAGTCTGAACTAAAGCAGTTGCTAAAATAAATTCTCTCCTGAGGGTTTTTTTGTTATTAAATGGATAAAAACCTGAGATTTAATTTTGGTGTAAGTTTGAGAACTGATGCTTGAAGTCTAATTTTTTGTAAATCTCATGTAAGTTAATAAAGCCAGAAGCTGAAGTGAAGAACTTTTGTTTGGGAATTTTTTTTTTAGGCACTGTAACTTTGTTGCATCTCCAAAGACTGACTTTCAGTATGAAAGAATTGCGTGTTAAGATGTGAATAACTCCCAGTGAAATGGGGATATGAACAAACTTTAGAGCCGTTTATACATTGAAGCTCAGTGCTGTATACAGTGGTCAGAAGTTTACATACAGTGTCATGAAAATATTTGGGCTTTCAGTAATTTCTTTGAACTGTTCTTTTTCTGTGGCAGAATGATTGTACAGCATACAGCTTTCATTAAAAAAACTAGAATTTGGTGCGCAAGTTTTAATTTTCTTTGGATTTTCTGAAGTCAACACAGGGTCAAATATACATACAGCACACCTAATATTTAGGTAAAATGTCTCTTTGCAAGATTCACCTTGACACTTTTTTTTTTTTTTTTTTTTCTTGTTTACCATGAACAAGCTTCTGGTTGTCAACTTCACAACTCGTGGTGGAATTGGTAGAGTTCAATTAAATTTTATTTAATTCTTTTCTTGGCATGGACTTGCTTAAGCATGGTCCAGATATTTTAATAGGGTTGAAGTCAGGACTTGTTTTAAGCTTAATGTTGGCCTGCTTTGACCTCCACTGACAGCTCTGTACATGGTGGCCAAACAACTCAACCTTTGTCTCATCTGACCATACAGCTTTCCTCCAGAAGGCTTTCTGTCCATGTGGTCAGCTTCAAATTTGAAGGTGTCAATTTTGGAGCAGGGGATTAGTTCTTGGATAGCAGCCTCTTGGTCCATGGTGATCTGAACTGTAGACAGCGATCCAGCAGTTTCCAGCTCATGGCAGGGCTGTGCCATGGTGGTTCCCAGGTTCCTCACCAAATCAATTTCCTTTCAGCTGAGGGTGACAGTTTGGGTTTTCTTGAAACAAAGTGGCTTGGCAAAGTGACTACACCTCACAATAACTTGGATACAATTGTTTGAACTGATCTTGGAATTTGCAGTTGTTTAGAAATGGCTCCAAGAGACGTTCTGGAGTTGTGTATATTTGCGATCCTCTTTCTCAGATCTGCACTGAGCTCCTTGGACTTTCCCATTTTACTGTGTGCTGGTCAATCCAATGAGTGCTGTAAACCCTTTTTATGAAGGCACAGAGAAGCTACCAGCTGTAGTCAATCATGATCACTAACAGGAAGTTAAGAGACCTCGACAAGATAAGAGGCATGTTTTGGACGTTTCGGTGCCTCTCAATGTGAGCATGTGTATAATTTTGACCCAGTGTTTTCAGAAAACCCAAAGAAGATTAAAACTTGTGCACCAAATTGGTGTTTTTTTTTTTTTTAATCAAAGCTGTATGCTGTACAATCATTCTGCTGCAGAAAGAGCAGTTCAAAGAAATTACTGAAAGCCTAAATATTGCCATGACATACTGTATGTAAACTTCTGACCACGACTGTAAAGATTACTTTTGTTGTTTTGGGTTTTTTAAATATAATGGAACACAGGATGAAATGAGATGGTGTGAAAATAAGTATGAAAACATGGATGACTATAACTTCACGCCCTTTAAAATAATTAAAAGTAAAATAGAATGAATATAAATTCCAAAAAAGTACCCTTTTTAAATCAGATTGTGCAATGTGACTTTCTTTTCTGGTAATGAAATCTCTTCACTGTCTGATCACTCCTTTTAGCGGAGATCAGACTGATGCTAATTGTGGGAATCAGATCTCTGGTTTAATTTGATGTTAAACTGATTAAACCCCCAAACTGGGTCCATTTTAAAGCTGAAATCCTGCTCCGATGCATTTATGCTGAATCTTGTGGTTAGTAAACATCGTGTCCTCGTCCCTCCTGGAAACCAGGACACTTCGCTTCCTGGTGCTGATGTAACTCCATCAGGGAGAAGCACCACTTCCTGTGTCTCCTTTTCTGTGGGATCAACTCAGCATGTGTCCTGAATCTCTCCTCTCTTTCCCCCCAGTCATGGACACTGGGACGTCCTACAGAGTTTCAGCAGATCAGATGATTTTATGGAGATGTGCTCAGGGTCACAATTATTAAACTAAATGTTCGTTTCTCCTTCACTCTGAGACTGTGATGTAATGAAACCTTGATAAAGGCTGCGTCAGCTCTCTCTGAAATGAATGATGGCCTACACGCTATGGACAGTTTCCCTGTGAGACCTTCATCCTGTCCTGCTGCAGGGAAGACCATGGGGTTTTGGACACAGCTGCTGAGCTTCACTACTAAAAAATAGTTTCGTGTGCACTTGGCGTGTCCTGCTGCAATAAAAGCTTCTGTAAGGTCTGTAGGACGAGGTGCTGAAGAGTGCACGTGAGGTGATGCAGGTTCTGGATCATTTTAGATCACTATTCACGTCATGTTTGAGGTCACGGAATAAAAATGCAACACTGAACCCCAAAGGACAGATCTGCATCGAGAAGAGAAGCTCGAGGACAGAACTGGGGACAAATACAGGACAAGACATCTCAGGAACTAAAAAAAAAATAAACAGATAAGGGAAAGTAGAATGGCACAGTGTAACCCAGAGGATCGGCTATAAATCACGCGAGACTCAAAATCTGTAACAAGAACAGGAAACAATGACCATATAAGGAAGAAAGGAGCCCAAAAATGCCATGAAGTATCCTTGCTACAGAACCAAAAGTCCAGGAGGTGGAGTCAGACCTGATTCAGTTCCTCTTACCTGGCGTGGAGACGGCTCTGTGGGTTTGTGTGAGAAAAGACGTTGGAGCAGGTCTGGCTCCACCCCCTGGACTCTTGGTTCTCCAAACCGGGACAGTGTGTGTGTGTGTGTGGAGAACAGGGAGTCAGTAGAGACCGGACTAAAGCAGGTACATGAGGGCTGTGTCTCAAATCTCTCCTCCTGTCCCCTGTTAGAAGACAACAGAGCGTTAATAGTGTGAGTGAAGTCGAGTGTATCACACAGACACACAACACGAATATTTACAACATTAATATTTTAACCCCAAGGCTCACCCGGCCCGTGTTCCCCTCACCAGCAGTGTTCGAGAGGGACAGTCTGGATCCGTCTCCACTCGGATCAGGATCGGGCCCTCACTGAATCAATCAACAGAATATTTTTTGCCCTGTTGCAGAAACATTGAGGAACAGATGACCCAAAAACACTGTACACACTCTCTCTCTCTCTCTCTCCCCCTCCTCCTCCTCCCCCCTCTCTCAGGTCCATCTCTACACATCTAAACTAAACACCGTCCTCTATACGTCACTGCAGCAGCATCCCATAATACTTGATAATCTACTGGTTGCCGATGGCAGCGAACTACAAAGGTCATATTTTATTTATTTATATATTCACACATTTCATTCTTTAGCATATTTTATTTATTTCTGTCTCTGCAATAAGTGGGGTTTATCAAGAAGACTGAAACCCTCCTGAGTGGCCATTTCAGTCTGCTGAAGAATCTGAGGGGATTAATGGAGCGGGCAATAAGCCATCAAAGAGTTTTATTCCTCTTACACCACAACAATCTGCTCATGATTGCCACTGGTTTAGTTATTATCTGTTTATAGTTACATTAATGTTGTGAGATGAGTCTGTTCCTGTTGTCAGTTCTGTTTAGGGTGACCATTCGTCCGGATTTCGTCTGGACAGTCCGGATTTAGAGCCGTCTGTCCGGACGTCTGTCACGCGTCCTCACTTTTTACATTTTGTCCTCATTTCGGACCCTCAGCCGCCACCGTTGCATCAATCGTCACAAATCCCGCCCATTATTTACACTTGCTATTCTGCGATGACATACAGGCAAAGAGCCTACAGGGATTTCTCGTATACAAACATCCGCGCTGCGCGCGCAGCTGATGGAGCCTCTGCAGCCTCTGATTGTCTGGAAGCTGCTGTCACTCAGAAGCTGTGCTCACGCGATTGGCTGATTTTTGCTCCTCCGAGCTGCGCGCGCAGTGCGAATGTTTGTATGGAAAAACCTGTGAATGTTGGCGCGCATGCTGTTGAACAATACTCATGCCGAAACGAAAGACATCCTTTAAAAATGCTTGGTGCTTAGAGCATCGTTTTGTCGGCAAGAGCCAAAAAGGAGAACACTTGGCCTTCTGCAAGCTCTGCCGCATTGGCATTGCTGTGGGGAGCAGAGGGAAAGGTGCGACAGACAGACACGCAGACACAGACCGCCACAGAGAGAATGCCAGCAGTGCTGGACAGTCATCTTTAGCATCATTTTTTGCCCCAGCAGCTCTACCAACCCCAATCGATGACAAACCCACTGCTGCTGAGCTGACTAAACTGTTCCACACCATGAAACACCATCACTCGTACAGGAGTTTAGACTGCTCTGCAAAAGCTGACAGTAATGTTTAATGATGTTTTATTCAAATTCCTGTGGATAAGGTTATAGGTCAAATGTAAATGACACGGTTGACTGTCATTTTTCATGTTTTTCTTTTTGATATTTTTTGGATGAGCATAAATGAACACAACAATGTTTTGTTTTTAGTTTAGTTCCTGTGGATACGCCGAGGCCAGTATAGGAGGCTAAATCAAGTCAAGTCAACTTTATTGTCAAATATGCTATACATGCTCAGCATACAGCACAAATGAAATATCAGTCCTCCTACATGTTTCTTGACTCATTTTTCGATTTTTCTTTTTTTTTTCTTTTTGATGGTCATTTTCAAGTGAATAAATATGTTGGCCTATGGCATGGCAAAGACTGTTTTTTCAGTGTCTATAGATGGACACAACTCTTTACAGTGACTTTACAGTGATGTTTTGTTTCTTGTTGACATGGTCTTGACCATCATTTTCCACATCTCTCTTTTTGATAGGTGTTCCAAGTTAATAAATATATATTGACTTCATACGTTTTTTTTATAAGTTTTTCTTACACCCCCACCCCACGCCCCATAGCGTGACGGTGGCCTAACTTTAGGGCCTTTGTCTTCACTTTTGGACACAAGTGTCCTAACTTACAGACTCATATCGGTGGTCACCCCAGGGGCGATTCTAGCATCTGATCTTTGGGGGCTTGAACAACAGTGTTTCCACGTTTATTCCGCATTTAGACTAGACTTAACTAGACAAGAAGACTAGACTAGACAAGACTAGACTTATGCAATGTTTTAACAGAAGCTGACCCAATAAACTATGATATCTACACATTTACAACCACTGACACAAATATTTACGTTATATTTTTAACTAAACAAGACCTACTACTGCATTTGTAATGTTGGAGCTATTCATTTTGAACAGTGGTAATTGTTAATTAATGTGTTATTGTGTATTGTGTAATAATAGTGTGTATTATTATGATTTTACATTAGTTTACATTAGTAAACGCTATGTTACATTAAATAAAATTGACTAACCCACGGTGGTCTAGCACCGTAGCACTTGTACAGCTCTGCACAAAAGTATCTCGATATGGATGATAAATGTCGTTTTTATCATTCTGTTCATAGACCAGGGAACATCAATATTGCATTATGCATATTATTGTGTTGTGTTTAACAACTGTAACTCCAGTCCGTACCTTCACATCTCACTATGCCAGTAATACTCAGGTGCTACTTCGAGTTCCTCATCGGCGTGGAATCCAGTTAAAAAAAACACCATGTCGTAGCAAGCACTCGCGCGGACAGGCAACCCAATCAGAGGGGACACAAGGAGGAGAGGGATTTTACTGCTCATAGAACTATCACCTAACAGGTGAATTCAAGAACACACACACGCCCGCGCACACATTCATTGCGCAGTGCGCAAGGGCACTTATTTCTGAAAATTACGTCCAAAAGCAGTGTTTTTGAGGGTGCTGAGCTAGGGGGTGCTCAGCTCGTTTTTGGGGGTGCTTGAGTACCCCCAAAAATAGGCTAAACACGCCCCTGGGTCACCCTAGTTCTGTTCCAGCTTCACCTCTGACTGTCTCAGAGTCCTGACACTGGAGACTCCTTCCAGAAACGTTACACAAATAAACATCTCCTTCCTTTCCGTAAACATCACCATATTAATGATTAAACAGTTTTTAATCTGTTGATGTGGAGCTGTACACGTCCCCGTGAACGAACTGTTACTATAGAAACGTCAACAATCCACTCGTGTAATCAGTGCACAGGATCCGTGTGAATATTAATCAATCGCAGCTGTAATTAAGGGATCAGGAGATAAACTGAGCTGCACGGCGAACAGAGCACACGCTCCTGATTTCCCCACTGAGACTCTGTGAAGCTGCTGACGGGAATTTACATAAATCTGCATCAAACGTCCAGTGAAAAATATCAGAATAAATAAAGATGTAAGTATAAAGTCAGATCAGTGCAGTGGTGACAGAGGAGGGCACAGGAAGTACTAAATACACACCAAACATAGCAGGAGACGGCACACTGCTGGAAACACACACACACACACACACACACACACACACATATATATGCATGCACTACATCTCTGTCTTTGTTGTTCTATTTTTACATTGGCTGAGAGCAGCTGGACTGCTTGGGGCCCACACGCACACACACACACACACACATACACACTATCACAGCTGATACACACTGCATTGCTCAGAAGCCTGTATCTGAATATGAACTGATCTAAAGCTGATACTGTTATAAACTCGTTTAAAAGTGAAGAGGAACTTTACATTGTTCACTGTGAGAGCCGCCATGTTGGTGTGATGTCACTCTGTGAACAGGGAGGAGCTGCGAGCTGAGAAGACATGACGAGCTGAAATGACAAATATGGGGTGTTTTTGTGGGTTTTACTGGATACAGGAATTACAAATTGTGACTTTGCCTTCAACATAAAATAATTCTAATTTTCACCAAAAAAAGGGAAAAACACACACACACACACACACACACACACAGACACACACACACACACACACACACACACACACACACATAATTATACTGTGTATAATTATTAATACAGTGTGTGTACATGATGTGTGTGTGCACATGATGTGTCCATATTTTAAATCTAAGCTAATTTTGGTGTTAAATATAATTTTAGAGCAAATTAAAGTAAAACCATTTCACTTTATTCTTCTGTCCACTCAAACTGACACACTGATTTATCATCTATTAGATCTGACCCGCTTTTGTGCCCTGATTACTATGCAAACACACACACACACACACACACGCACACACACACACACACACTGTCCTTGAACGTAAGGAACGTTAAAAGGAGGTCGGTCAGAAATAAATCTGTCTAAATTAAGCCGTAGCTTAAAGCACAAAGCGACATATATCAAAGTCATACACACACACACACACACACACACACACACACAAACTGATAGGTTTTGATCTGTCTGTCCTGAAGAAAGTTGAACTAACAATATGATCTAGAAATATAAGTCCTCAGTTTCACGGATCGATCTGGAGGCGACAGTCACTGACTCAGACGCAGATGTTCCTCCGTTTATTTAAAGACAAGCGTGTACGCTATAGTAGTGTGTTGTGTAGTGATATGATTGGAGGATGTGATTGAAGAAGCCGAGTTGTCTGTGAGTGATGGAGGAGCTTCAACAGGTGATGAAGAATTTCATCAGTGATCAGGTTCGCTTTCTGCAAACAGAGAGCAGACACGCGAGCGAAGATACGTCTCAAGGATTTAACTAGAACTCGCAAAAACCAGTAACAAGCATGCCAAGCAAATATCTCTAACACACACACACACACACACACACACACAGAGCTGAATCCAGAAATCTGAGAGAGATATATTAAAGTTGTAGTGAGGTCACTCCAGGTAGTGAGCTCTCAATGGGCTCAAATGTTAGCTTTAGCTTAGCTACAAATAAGAGGATGAGTGAACATACTAGAGGTGGTTCGCTAACAACATACTTGCCAACCTGCAGAAAATGAAAAGTGGTAGATCAGATTGTGCGACGCAGTCACCGTTGTTAGCAAGTTTAGAAAGACTGCTCTCCCATTTCAATATTTTATGGGCCTCACACACACACACACTCTCGCTCTCTCTCACACACACACACACACACACACACAACTGTTTTAGCTTGCTACAATTATTTTTGAGATCATGATGAAATTGTTGTATTCATCTCATCTCATCTCATCTCATTATCTGTAGCCGCTTTATCCTGTTCTACAGGGTCGCAGGCGAGCTGGAGCCTATCCCAGCTGACTACGGGCGAAAGGCGGGGTTCACCCTGGACAAGTCGCCAGGTCATCACAGGGCATTGTTGTATTATTTTGCATGAATTTATGATTGTGTTATACTTAGGATGTATTTTAACATGAAGCTCCTTTAAGCTGAGCCCCGGTGCACTCTGAGTTTAAATGTTTTGTGTATGTGATGATCTTGTGTCCTCCACTACTGATCATCATTGTAAAGACATTTCACATGACAAACACAGACCCGACATTAAGTAGTAAAACCCTTAAAGGAAAAGGCAACTTTTGTACAAAACCAGGTGTGTAATAGGAGAAAAACATATACGTAATCAATTCCGTTAATTATTTCCATTATATATCGAACATGAAAAAATATTTTTAACTTTGAAATCATGAATTGACACAGAGGAGTCGAAGTTGGAGGAGGCAGACATTTTGAGATTGTGGGCAACTATAAACCAATCAGAATCTTTCGTTAATGCGCCTCCCTCTGATCTGTGATGTCACTGGGCCCATGAAAACAGTGTTTACAGACAGATCACTGTGATTAGGAGTCCCGGCGGGTGACTTGTATTCGATTCGTTTATATCCCGACCTTGTCGGCTGTCAGATTTATGTTCATGGACCCGGTAAGCTGGTAAATAATTTTTATTTATTTTTTTCTTTACCAAATTCTAACAGAAAACGAGAGCGCCCGAAAGGGAAAACCGAGCCGAGCCGCTTCACGCGTGCGCAGTAGGCTTGGTAGGACAAATCCAAATAGGAGTCATTCAGGATTCAGCCATGTTTTTGCGCCGTGTTTTTACTCAACCAAAGTTCTACAGTATTATGAGCTTTAAGTTGCATAAATAAAACCATTTGGTGAAACTTTGAAGAAGCGATTGTACTGGTTTTTTACCTTATTACCATGAAGCACTGAAGAGTTCTTTTCAGTGGTGGGCCGCATGACGTCACGCAGTAGATCAATATGGCGGAACGCATCTTCACTGAGCTCAGCGCAAGCCCATATTATTAAAAGTTAAAAGATACTGTTATGCGGTCTGTTCTTTCTCTATAAATTCCATGATCGATTACTTTATATATTTATCTATCTATTTGTGGTGATTTTGTACAAAAGTTGCCTTTTCCTTTAAAGTGCCGTATGGTAAATGCTAGCATGTCTGTTTTCTTTTGAAAAATAACAGGAAATATGTTTTAGCCAATGAGAAGCCCCAGATTGGGCAGCCAATCAGAGGTTTGTGTTTCAAACAAAGAAAGTCCTTTTACACTGATTTTAATGGGAGCTGCCATTTTGTTTTGGGGTGGTCCCAGGGTGGGTCTCCCAAAAATGGAACTGACTTAAAAACAGTTAACAGAAGTTCAGAGGCCAGTGTTTGTCCAGATAGCACTCAGTGTTTGAGTTGCATTAATCTATGCAATAAAAACACTACAAGGCAACTTCTTCTGTGTAAGTATATTTTTGGCTACTTTTGAAGTACAGACTTCCACAACAATACTGAGGGCCATATTTGAAGAAAATTGATTGTAAAATCAGACCAATGTACTTCACAAAATACCGTACATGCTTCTCACTTCGCCTCGATGCTCGATGATCTGATGGCCAAGTCGCCTTGAACTTGTTGTCATAGCAAATCTTTTTTTTTGAATTTGGAAAATGCATTATTCATGATCACCAGAGTGTGTTTGGTTTTTACAAATACTGGCACAATTTGTTGTAATATGTGACCTCATTGCTGATTGCTAGAATCATAACGAGAACCAGTGGAATGGTGCGAAAGAACAATACAACTTAGATTTAACATCATTATCGTGGGTGGCACGGTGGTGTAGTGGTTAGCGCTGTCGCCTCACAGCAAGAAGGTCCGGGTTCGAGCCCCGTGGCCGGCGAGGGCCTTTCTGTGCGGAGTTTGCATGTTCTCCCCGTGTCCGCGTGGGTTTCCTCCGGGTGCTCCGGTTTCCCCCACAGTCCAAAGACATGCAGGTTAGGTTAACTGGTGACTCTAAATTGAGCGTAGGTGTGAATGTGAGTGTGAATGGTTGTCTGTGTCTATGTGTCAGCCCTGTGATGACCTGGCGACTTGTCCAGGGTGAACCCCGCCTTTCGCCCGTAGTCAGCTGGGATAGGATCCAGCTCGCCTGCGACCCTGTAGAACAGGATAAAGCGGCTACAGATAATGAGATGAGATCATTATCGTGTGTAATGATTTCATTATCATTACATAAACTCGTACTTACACAAAAAAGCCTAATTACATTCAATTCACAAACAGCTGTGCTCATCCATCATTCCTAATCTGATCCTAAAATTGCACAATGCAAAAAATTACACTGAGTTGACTGTTTAGCATTTTATGTGAAGCTAATGCAACCTTTGGTGTAATAAAAGCCAGCTAGGTATATTTAATATCTTGTATTATTGAGTTAAGTTTGAGTTTATGTTAAACGAGCTAGCTTTTAATGCAAATGAGTCACCATCTGCAGTTATTCTTTGTAAATTATTTCAAAAGATATTTTTGTACTTTAATTTTAATTTGTAATAAGTATAGTGTTTCTCTGAAAGTGTGTGTGTGTGTGTGTGTGTGTGTGTGTGTGTGTGTGTGTGTGTGTGCAATCAGAGGCACTACACATTTGTTTGTTTATACACATCTGTATTATATCAACAATCCACTTGACAAACCCACATGCTTTATCCTCGTCATCATCTCAGAGCTTCAGTGGCTTTACAGGTTTCAGTAGTTTTAACCAGTATTCAGTATTTACTGGGTCAGTACGGAGTGTGTGATGTGTGTTAAATTTCCTCCAGGGAGTGTGTGGGCACCAGTCCTCGCTTCTTCCCGCTGAACAGCTTCACATATCCGTCACTGTCCTCCTTTTTCCCCACGCAGATCTACAGGGACGACAGAGCACACAAACAGGACACAGATTTCTCCATCACGGATAAATAAAATTAAAGCAGGATTTAATTATTAATTAAAGTTCTGAAGCAGCCTGGATGGTCTCATTTAAAATTAAAAACTGTCAGTCTATTAAAAAATAAATTCTAATAAACAATAATATATTATTTAATATATCGAATATCTTAAATATTAATTAATTACAACATTATTTACAAAATAATTCTGGTATTTAATATTACAAAATGATTGTTGACACTAAATATATTAAATGTTTATTATTCATCTTTACAGTAATGGTGATGATAATTATTTGACATTTAATACACTTTTTAAAAATAATTATTTGATTTATGAGAGACCTGCTGCTCTTCTGGTGTGTATTCAGAGAAAAATCCAGCACATGATACACTGTTCAGTAGGTGTTTAAGAACAACGTTGCTAACGTAAGTGTTTCAGTGACAGTAAATACACAGTGAGACGCAGTGAAACACCACAGAAACATCTGGAACGTCAACATTTCCCACAGATGTGTTCGTAAATTACTAATAAAACACAAAGAACAGCAAACTCACACTGTAATTACATTTAGCATCAACCGCTAACATGACATGAGCTAGGTGCTAGTTAACTAGCGTACTGTTCTCACAGATCAAGATGAGTCAGATTTCAGAATCATCAAAGTTCACACTGATTTGTGAAACAATCAAAGTTTGTGTAAATAGATAAATTTGCTACTGAGCTAGCTTAGCATGCAGGTTTTGGAGCTAAAGGCTTCCAGGTGTAATTAATACATTTATGATCTGTGTGTGTGTTGAATAAAGTCTCTTTTTTTTTTCAAAATATAATGCACACAGGCGCCACGGTGGTGTAGTGGTTAGCGCTGTCGCCTCACAGCAAGAAGGTCCGGGTTCGAGCCCCGTGGCCGGCGAGGGCCTTTCTGTGTGGAGTTTGCATGTTCTCCCCGTGTCCGCGTGGGTTTCCTCCGGGTGCTCCGGTTTCCCCCACAGTCCAAAGACATGCAGGTTAGGTTAACTGGTGACTCTAAATTGAGCGTAGGTGTGAATGTGAGTGTGAATGGTTGTCTGTGTCTATCGCTACGTTCACACTGCAAGGCTTAATGCTCAATTCCGATTTTTTTGTGAAATCCGATTTTTTTGTGAGGTCGTTCACATTAACAAATATATGCGACTTGTATGTGATCCTCAGTATGAATGAAAAGCGACCTAAAAGTGTTCCGCATGCGCACTGCAGGATACGATGACGTCACATGCAGTGAGCATGGCCAGTGTTTACGGAAGTAAAACCGCCCGGTTGCGGTATGACCCATCCAATCTAGCTTGAATAGCTGCATCCCCCCAAATGGAAATCAGCTCCCTAACCTCTGCGTCCTTCCATTGAGAAGATTCAGAACCTTCACAGCCCGAAGCGTCCCTCGCATTGATGTCATGCGCAGGGGCGCAGATACGTTTTTTGAACTGGGGGGGACAAAAAACTGGGGGGGACAAAGCTGCCAGCAAACCAACCCCAACCCCGATATGCCTGTCAAACTTGTTGTGGGTTACTATAGCAACCAAGCTCGAGCTCGCAACCTGTGCAGTCTGCGCAGCTCAACCAACCGAATATCAGTCTTTGTTTTATGTGAATTGTTGCAACTATGTATACACTGCTGTGCACCTCAATAAACTGAATGGTAATTAGTCTTTTGATTTTTCCGTGAGGTTTGCCTTATGCAAAGTGTGGGGGGGACCGAACGAAGTGAATTTAAATCTGGGTGGGACGAATCCCCCCCGTCCCCCCCTCTATCTGCGCCCGTGATTATGCGCCATGTTGTAACTTTTTTTGAGAGACCCGCCGCCTACTTCAGCGCAGAATAGTGATGTTTGTGGCTTGTTGATGACGTGTAAGTCGGATGAATGCGACCTGGCGGTTCAGACTGAAGTCGCATATGAAAAGAGCGGATAGGGATCGGAATTAGGACCACATATCCAAACGGCCTGGGTCGGATTTGAAAAATCGGATCTGTGTCGTTCATATTGTCAATAAAAGATCGGATACAGGTCACATATGGGCGAAAAGATCGGATTTGAGTCACTTCAGCCTGCAGTGTGAACGTAGCCTATGTGTCAGCCCTGTGATGACCTGGTGACTTGTCCAGGGTGAACCCCGCCTTTTGCCCGTAGTCAGCTGGGATAGGATCCAGCTCGCCTGCGACCCTGTAGAACAGGATAAAGCGGCTAGAGATAATGAGATGAGATGAGATAATGCACACAAATAATAACAGTTACCACAGGAGAATATTGTTAGCGAGCAACACTGTATTACTAACTTATGACCTTATTCACCTGTCTGTCTGTTTTGAGTGTGTGTGTGTCTGTGGTGTGTGAACGGTGTGTGTGTGTGTGTATTTTGTGTTACCTGATCTTCTTTAACAGTCATGTGACCCATGTTTCGGTTGCCATGGACATTCTGTGTGACTCTCCACACACTCTCACCTGGACGCACTCTCTGTACAAATTTAGCAGGAAAGAAACCCACCCTGTCTCCACTCTTCCCCTGTACACACACACACACACACACACACACACACACACACACACACACACGATGAGTTTCTGAAGGCTGATCATCAGGAAGCATGAGTCAGAATTACAGACCTGCAGCATCACCCGTATGAAATGTCTGGAATGCTCCAAAAGTCAGAAGTCGCAGGTTCCACAGGAAGGAAGTGGTGCTGTCTGAATGTTGAACGCCGTCTGAGGCAGCATGTTCTCTCCTTCTCTTTTATTTCTGATATTGTAATATTGACTAGTGACATTGCTTTGAAAGTATAATCCTGTTACTCAAGTTCTAGAATGAAAATAAATTATTCATAAAAAAAATTCATTTAAAGTATTGACTCAACGTCTGTGTGCTGTTAGCATGGACGCTAGTTAACTCCTAATTTGAGGCTAATTCGGTGCTAAAAAAAACCCACAGCTCTGTTACTCATTTAAGAGCAAAATACAGTCTGTCTTCTGAAAACACATCTGCCCTGTGGTTAAATTTCACATTCTATGTGGAACAAAGATAAATAGCATGCAGTTTTTAAAAGTTGCAACAGTGAAGGTTTGTTGAATCAACAGAAAAATAAAAACACGCTGAAATGTTTGAGTTTTCTGAGAATATGTTTCCTCACCTTCCACCACTCTTCATTCGAGTCATCAGTGACCTGCACTCGGTCTCCCGGACTGAGAAAATCAAGAGAGAGACTTTTATAAAACCATATCTCTCACACACACACACACACACACACACACACACACACACACACACACACACACATTCACTCACCGTAACTCCAGATCGTTCTGCTCTTGTGGCAGAAACTTGTACAGAGCCACGTATGTGTGGATCGAATGAAATCTGGGAACCTGGAAATAACATGGATGAACGTGACTATTTAAATCTATTTAAATATTCTAATGAACACACACTCTGCATTCTGATTGGCTGTTAAGCGAATATGCGTGCGTAGGTGCAGTTACCTTTATCACTTCCTCTGCTTCAGTTTTCGAGGTCTCTGGATTTGGGGCATCTGCTGTGAGAAGAGATGCAACTGTAAGGCGTGTATACTCAGCGTATGGATTATTAACAGCGACTGTAGCGTGGGTGAATAAACCATAAGCTAACGCTGAGGAAGGATCGAGTCCGTACTCCAAAACTGTTAATACATGCACTGTTCAGGAAACATGGAAATCACTAGACAAGAAATGACCCTCAGAAATTCAGACAAGGCTTCGCAAAAGAGGGTTAAACTGATGAGAAATGGAACAGGTGCACAGATCGGGACAACAAAGCACAGGGGGCGGAGACAGAACTGAAACAAAAATCACATTATACAGTATGGAGAACGGAATAGAAAAGTGACTCGTGAAAAGAGACGGGGAGTTCATCACACTGGTACTGAAATATGGTATAAACCAGGCTTGTAGTACTCGAGTCCGACTCGTGCCCTAATTTTAAGGACTCATGACGCGACTTGGACTTGAGCACTGATGACTTGGACTCGGACTCGTGCATTAACTGCATTCGGACTCGTAAATCGGAGACGAGGACTTGGATTTTTTCTTTATTTTTTGTAACATGCCATAATAATTTGGCATAAGATGTTTATATCTACATTCATTTTTATACTAATTTTGTATAAGAGTGTCACACCTGCGCGCCTTGGCGTGTGCATCAGACTCTCGGGCGCTCCGGACAGCGCGCACCAATCGGACTCGCACCTGCACAGGATTAAGGCGCAATCAGCGCGCCGATATAAAAACTGTGAAAACACACTTACTTTGCGAAGTATTGAGTTGCGTTGCTGACACGTTACCGAGCCCTATTTTCTTGTTTGGTTTCCTGATCTCTGATTTCCTGTTTCTCGTCTTTGATTCTGCCGAGTCTATGATAGGCTGTTTGTGCCTCGCTCGTCCTAACGCCTGTTTCACTGTTTTATGATTTTGCCTGCCGTTCTGGATTGTTTACCGTCTTCACTTGTATTAATAAACACACCTTCTGCACTTACATCTGTCTCCCAACCGTCTCTGACAGAATACTTCACACACTCTGATAAAGAGAAGCACATTCACCTGTTCATACGCCATGTTCAGGAACAAACTAATGTTAATGGTGCTTAAACAGACACCGTCACATGGTGCGGTTGGAGTCTTGGACTCAACTTGGATCAATCGTGAACTTGATTCGGACTCGACTCGAGCATTTTCTTGAAAGGTCTCCTTGCATCGTTTTTTCATTAATTGTGCGGTGGTCTCTAGTATGAATGAACGCCCTGTGAGCCGGTTTTGGTGAAAAACATGCTGTGGTTCTCCTGTTTCAGGCTGTTCTAGTTTGCTGGAGGAGTGGGTGGGGAGAGAACGACAGGATTTCAGCTCTTACTCATTAATATTCATGACATGTAAACGTGTTACCTCTGATTGGCTAACAGCACTGTGACGCTACCTCCAGTGGGTCAGAACAAGTGGATGTGGGTGTCTTTGTAAAAACTGTTTTGATTGGCTATTATGGTCTCGACATCGATGTTTTGACCAATAACAATGTAGATAACACGAATTTTATATCACATTCAACGAGATTAAACGAGACTAAAGATGGCGACTTACAAATAATGTGTAAACATCGTTGGAGTTAATAAAGTTTGAACAGCATGAAGGAA